>NC_037673.1:121543990-121768572 GCF_003255815.1 Theropithecus gelada
GTAGTTGAGCGGTTTTGATTGAGTTTCTTAGTCCTGAGTTCTAGTTTGATTGCACTGTGGTCTGAGAGACAGTTTGTTATAATTTCTGTTCTTGTACATTTGCTGAGGAGTGCTTTACTTCCAATTACGTGGTCAATTTTGGAGTAAGTGTGATGTGGTGCTGAGAAGAGTGTATATTCTGTTGATTTGGGGTGGAGAGTTCTATAGATGTCTATTAGGTCTGCTTGGTGCAGAGTTGAGTTCAATTCCTGCATATCCTTGTTAACTTTTTGTCTCGTTGATCTGTCTAATGTTGACAGTGGAGTGTTGAAGTCTCCCATTATTATTGTATGGGAGTCTAAGTCTCTTTGTAAGTCTCTAAGGACTTGCTTTATGAATCTGGGTGCTCCTGTATTGGGTGCATATATATTTAGGATAGTTAGCTCTTCCTGTTGAATTGATCCCTTTATCATTATGTAATGGCCTTCTTTGTCTCTTTTGATCTTTGATGGTTTAAAGTCTGTTTTATCAGAGACTAGTATTGCAACCCCTGCTTTTTTTTGTCCTCCATTTGCTTGGTAAATCTTCCTCCATCGCTTTATTTTGAGCCTATATATGTCTCTGCGTGTGAGATGGGTCTCCTGAATACAGCAGACTGATGGGTCTTGACTCTTTATCCAGTTTGCCAGTCTGTGTCTTTTCATTGGAGCATTTAGTCCATTTACATTTAAGGTTAATATTGTTATGTGTGAACTTGATCCTGCCATTATGATATTAACTGGTTATTTTGCTTGTTAGTTGATGCAGTTTCTTAGCCTCGATGGTCTTTACATTTTGGCATGTTTTTGCAATGGCTGGTACCTGTTATTCCTTTCCATGTTTATTGCTTCCTTCAGGAGCTCTTGTAGGGCAGGCCTGGTGGTGTCAAAATCTCTAAGCATTTGCTTATCTGTAAAGGATTTTATTTCTCCTTCACTTATGAAACTTAGTTTGGCTGGATATGAAATTCTGGGTTGAAAATTCTTTTCTTTAAGAATGTTGAATATTGGCCCCCACTCTCTTCTGGCTTGTAGAGTTTCTGCCGAGAGATCTGCTGTTAGTCTGATGGGCTTCCCTTTGTGGGTGACCCGACCTTTCTCTCTGGCTGCCCTTAAGATTTTTTCCTTCATTTCAACTTTGGTGAATCTGGCAATTATGTGTCTTGGAGTTGCTCTTCTCGAGGAGTATCTTTGTGGCATTCTCTGTATTTCCTGAATTTGAATGTTGGCCTGCCCTACTAGGTTGGGGAAGTGCTCCTGGATGATATCCTGAAGAGTGTTTTCCAACTTGATTCCATTTTCCCCCTCACTTTCAGGCACCCCAATCAAACGTAGATTTGGTCTTTTTACATAATCCCATACTTCTTGCAGGCTTTGTTCATTTCTTTTTCTCCTTTTTTCTTTAGGTTTCTCTTCTCGCTTCATTTCATTCATTTGATCCTCAATCGCTGATACTCTTTCTTCCAGTTGATCGAGTCGGTTACTGAAGCTTGTGCATTTGTCACGTATTTCTCGTGTCATGGTTTTCATCTCTTTCATTTCGTTTAGGACCTTCTCTGCATTAATTATTCTAGCCATCAATTCTTCCACTTTTTTTTCAAGATTTTTAGTTTCTTTGCACTGGGTACGTAATTCCTCCTTTAGCTCTGAGAAGTTTGATGGACTGAAGCCTTCTTCTCTCATCTCGTCGAAGTCATTCTCCGTCCAGCTTTGATCCGTTGCTGGTGATGAGCTGCGCTCCTTTGCCGGGGGAGATGTGCTCTTATTTTTTGAATTTCCAGCTTTTCTGCCCTGCTTTTTCCCCATCTTTGTGGTTTTATCTGCCTCTGGTCTTTGATGATGGTGACGTACTGATGGGGTTTTGGTGTAGGTGTCCTTCCTGTTTGATAGTTTTCCTTCTAACAGTCAGGACCCTCAGCTGTGGGTCTGTTGGAGATTGCTTGAGGTCCACTCCAGACCCTGTTTGCCTGGGTATCAGCAGCAGAGGCTGCAGATGGTAGAATATTGCTGAACAGCGAGTGTACCTGTCTGATTCTTGCTTTGGAAGCTTCCTCTCAGGGGGGTACTCCACCCTGTGAGGTGTGGGGTGTCAGACTGTCCCTAGTGGGGGATGTCTCCCAGTTAGGCTACTCAGGGGTCAGGGACCCTCTTGAGCAGGCAGTCTGTCCCTTCTCAGCTCTCAACCTCCGAGTTGGGAGATCCACTGCTCTCTTCAAAGCTGTCAGACAGAGTCGTTTGCGTCTGCAGAGGTTTCTGCTGCGTTTGTTATTGTTTACTGTGCCCTGTCCCCAGAGGTGGAGTCTACAGAGACAGGCAGGTTTCCTTGAGCTGCTGTGAGCTCCACCCAGTTCGAGCTTCCCAGCGGCTTTGTTTACCTACTTAAGCCTCAGCAATGGCGGGCACCCCTCCCCCAGCCTCGCTGCTGCCTTGCCAGTCGATCACAGACTGCTGTGCTAGCAATGAGGGAGGCTCCGTGGGCGTGGGACCCTCCCGGCCAGGTGTGGGATATGATCTCCTGGTGTGCCTGTTACCTTAAAGCGCAGTATTGGGGTGGGAGTTACCCGATTTTCCAGGTGTTTTGTGTCTCAATTCCCCTGGCTAGGAAAAGGGATTCCCTTTCCCCTTGCGCTTCCCAGGTGAGGTGATGCCTCGCCCTGCTTCAGCTCTCGCTGGTCGGGCTGCAGCAGCTGACCAGCACTGATTGTCCGGCACTCCCTAGTGAGATGAACCCAGTACCTCAGTTGAAAATGCAGAAATCACCGGTCTTCTGTGTCGCTCGCGCTGGGAGTTGGAGACTGGAGCTGTTCCTATTCGGCCATCTTGCTCCGCCCCCCCCCCCAAAATCGAAACCCCGTCTTTACTAAAATACAAAAAATTAGCCGGGCGTGGCAGTGCGTGCCTGTAGTCCCAGCTGCTTGGGAGGCTGAGGTAGGAGAATTGCTTGAACCCGGGAGGCAGAGGTTGCAGTGAGCCAAGATCGTGCTACTGCATTCCAGCCTGGGCAACAGAGCGAGACTCCATCTCAAAACAAAACAAAACAACAAAACCCCCAGATCTTCATTACTGAATAGCACTGTCTACTAAAGGAACCAGGATTTTGGGGGAAAGGCGGATTCTTCCAGGGGCAGGGAATGTACATGGTAAGCTTCAGACACCATGTGCAAGAAATCAAGGAAGTGATCAAATCCAAATGGGGCTGAGTCAAAAGAATAAAAAGGCTAGCTTGAAGGCTTCCACTAGGAAAATGATATACAAGTTGGCATTTGAATAATAATATTAACAACAATGGATTAAAATCCCAAGAAATCATAGTGAAAGAGAGAGAGAGAGAGAGAGAAAGAGAAGGGAAAAGATGTTTCTATACAGATGCATGCCAGAAAATAAATCTAAAATAAATGATAGAATTAGAAAGTCACCATTTTACATGACCCCTGGGTAATAAGTAATTCAGGCAAAGACTATCAATAGATAATAATACTATTGGATGAATATTACTAAGGAATAAGATAGTCATGCAATCTCAAGTATCATTTGTCAATTACTTATTAACTACAAAGAGAAAATTTTACCTTTTTTTAGAGACATCTGGCAGTCACCAGCTGAACAAAATGGTCAAACTTTGTACTACCATCATGGGACAGCCTGACATATGTGTCTCTTGAGATAATGTAATAGAAAGAACACAATCTAATTCTGTAATGATCCAGGCAAAAATTTTTAACCTGCGTCTCATCATGAGGAATACATGAAACTAATCCAAAGTGTGTGATATATTCTTTATGATAACTACCTGGAATCTTCAAAAACTGTTCTAAAATCACAGAAGGTAAAGGCAGTGTTATAGATCAAAAGTCAGTAAACCTTTTCTGTAAAGGGCAGATAGCAAATGTTTCATGCTTTGTGGGTCACATGGAAGTCTCTCTTGTATATTCTCCTTTCTTCCTTTCTTTTCTTTCTTTTCTTTCTTCTTTGTTTTTGTCCTTGTAGTTTGGCTTTACAACTCTTAAGAAATGTAAAGATCCTTCTTAGCTTGAGATATAAGAACAGGCCATGCAGGATTGGTCTGTGGGCCACAGTTTACTTACTAACTGTTGTCCTAAAGTAAAAGAAAATGACAAGACATAACAACCAAATGTAATTTGTGAACCTTGATTTGGTCCTAGATTAAAAAACAAAACACCTATGAAAGTCATTTTTGAACTAGCAGGAGAAATTCAAATGTGTTCTGTATATTAGAAGGTATTTTTGAATTATTGCTTCTTTTTTATATGATCATAGTGTTGTGATTATACTGGAAGATGTCCTTCTTAAGCAATGCCTGCCAAAATATTCTGAAGGGAAGCATCATAATGGCCACAATTTACTTTGAAATGTTTCAGGGAAGAAAATAGAAATAAAAGATACTAGGAGTCAGTAAGTGTTCTTAAATGATTGAATGGATGTACATCCAATTTACCCATTCTTTTGCAAATATACTTGGAGAGCTAAAAGATCATAAAAAATCAATTGCCAGATTCTATGTAGAAATGGATGAAATCAAACCTTTGGAATTGAGTTTAGATTTGATTTATTAGTATGTGAAGATTTGGGTCATACTTGAATGGTCAGAGAGGAAGAAAAAATTGATTAGCTTTAGAGTAAAAAGGAGGTATTAAGAGAAATCATAATGACAAATTATTTTTTGAGTTTCAAATCAGAATGCTGGATCTATAAATTCCACAGAGACTATTACTCAAACGTGTTCATTTTGCAGATAAGGAAACCACTGCCTAGACAGCGTTTGTTGTGTGTCAAAATTTATCAAACAGTTAGTGTAAGAACAGGGACTATAATGTACAGTATATCTGTCTTTTCCCTATACTATAGCTACTTAATATAGCTCAAAGTTATATATGTGATAAAGCCCTCATTCACTTTAATTTATAAGATTAGCTTTCCTAGCAGTCCCTTCAAATACAGCAAAATGTTCAATTGGTTATTGTTGTTTTTTTTTTTTTTTTTTTCTATTTGTGACTATCACTAGATAAAGACAGAATAAATAAGTTGAATAATTTACTAATTTGCTGGAAATTATCCAGTAAATTCAGGCTATGTGTGCAAACGTTAGGGCAAAAGTGTTATTAAATATACAGCCTTCTGCCTCTTAAGTAAACAAAACAAAGCAAACTCAGAGGGCACTCAACATTGTGAGGTTAGAGAAAAGAACTCTGGTATTGTTTGTGATTTACATTGTAAAGCACAGAAGTACTTAGAGAGGATATCTATTTGCAAAAACCTGGTTATCTTATAGAGGCTCCTCCCTAGGTCAGAACAGCTTTTCCTTGCTGTCACAATGAAAGTGGAACTTGATGGCATCTGATGAACGATTTAAAGATATCACATTCAAAGCTAAGGGGAATAAGAGGTAGGATCCTGGGAGAGGGAGGAATTAGAGGGATGTGAGGTACAGAAAATCCATAGTAGAAAGAAACTCAGCAGAGAAGATGTGAAGTGGAGGAGTTTTCCTCCCTTCCAGAGACAACAGGGATGATTTTATGGTTTGCTTTGAGAGATAGAGTGAAGAATCCAGGTGCTTTGAAGATTCACTTCATTTGATGGATGTGCATTCCCTCCAGTTTTATATTCAAAATTACGTCTTAATTTTTTTAAAAAAGTAATTATGGGGATTTGTGTGTTGATAGTACCCTTAAATCTCTAGTAGTTAGAATTAGTAAAGTTCTAATTATCTTATATTGGAGTTTTACATCCAAGGACATCTCTATTAAACGGAGGTTTCTGTGTGGTCTGTTGTGGAGATGGCTTTGATGTCTTTACCAAAAGGTGTCTTTTTACTGTAAAAAGAATGGAGCAGTGGCTGCCCGTGGCTGCCTTCAGTGTGAGAATGTGCTGGAATATTTTATTGTTGGGTTGGCATTGAAGTTCTGCTGTGAAATGATTTTTATGAATGCTATTCCCTGGGAGGCTCACAGAACTGAGAATTTCATGTCATGAGGCCATGATCCCAGGGAGCAGAAATCAAATAAATAAAGGTCTTGGGGAATTATGGTCTATGGGATATATTTTCTTCTCAAAATGAGTCCATAGTTCACTTTGATGGTAAGTTTAAATGGATCATACGAGAGCAGAAAAATACATCTATCTTTAAGTGGTAACAAACTTCCATTTAAGAATTTCCCCCATAAAAATAATGTCTGAGGTCTAAAATTCAAGAAAAAACATAAGACAAGAAAAGAGAATAGTTATTATCATAGAGGAAGAGGGTTTAGTATACAGCTTTAAAGCTTTTGATTTAATGATATTTATATTTACAAAATGGAAAGTGGCAATTTGGAGCATCGTGTTCTATAAGGTTATATACTTGAGGGTTCTTTTCTAACAGCCATATTAAAAGGGTTTCTCCTTAAGGAGAAGTAGGTTAATTTCAAGAAAGAAGAGCCAAAAATAGGTTGCCTACAGCTGAAGACCAAGGAACCAACTTTAACTTGAAGCAGAATGGAGAGAACTGCTGGTCATGTTCTGGATCAATGCAATCATCTGTATAGCAGAATAATTTGAAAAGATTTTTTAAAATATGAATTATTACATCCTGACCCCACAAAAAATCTGAGAAAATGTTTAGTCGGTCCAGCTCAAGGAAACCGTATCATTATCTTCTAGGAAGTGTTAGGGAGGATGTTTTAGAACACCGTGGGAGAACAATAATTAACAAAAGCTTCATATTCAAATATGAGACACAGACCTCCTTCAAACATTCCTATTCTGAAAGACTATTAGGCTGCCTTATTCACTGATAATAAAAATGATTTGGACAACTTTTGTAATATGGATTAAAACTCTAAGAAATTGAGACCATTTGTAGTCATTAGCAGAACCCAAGTCACTGAAATATAAGTGTAATACATACCAGATTTTTCAATCTGTAGTAAAAGGAAAAGAAAGTTTTGGAGTAAGTTTTTCCTGCCAGAGTGTTATGAGAGTCAAATGATGTATTTGGTAGGAGAACACTGAAAAACTCTACTCTATATAAATATTAGAAAAAAATAATGCCAAGCACTAGTGAATGCCCAGTGTATGTGTTTTTAATGGATTTTAAGCACTTAAAATTGTCTGCTTGTAATTTTTCCATCCTATTGTATAGATAGTCTACAAATCCACCATTAAAATGAGGTAAATAATAGCAAACACAAACACTGTGGGTCATGATGTTGAATGCCATTATTCAAGTGAATCAGGAATATTATGGTAGAGCTAATAAACTAGGATAATGATAAAATATATGGGTTGATACAATTCTATATGTCTCTTTTAAGAAATGACTCTTTATAATACATTTTAAATTCAGATTGCAGGTTCCTATCTAGCATGTAAGGGCATAATTTTGGAGCCTTCAGTATCAAAAATAGGAAGACCAGAACAATGACTACCCTAAGAATAATAATGACTATATGAAGTCAATACAAAATGGTTTACCTGCTTTAGCTCCTTTCATTCCCACAGTTTTGTGGGTAAATTTTTTTTTTCGTTAAAAGCAAGGCTAAGTAACTTGCCCAAGGTCATGCAGATAATAGCTAACAGAGTGAATGCTAATTCCACTCAGTAATCTTAATCAGCACTCTAGCATTGTAGCTCAAATTAGAGAAAACACTCTCCTCTTTTCTATGTCGCCGTGGGGTAGTCACTAAATTTGACATGTCAACTACCTCTGGTTCAGTGCTGCTTTGAGGGGACAGTGAGTCTTTGGGGTCCCTTTGTATTCTGTTGACTGTGAGAGCAGGGACTAGGATTTCAGGGGACTTTGGTTTTACCACCCTCTTTCAGTAGGTAAATATTGGAGGTGGATAGGGAAAAGGAAAAGTTCAGATCCTTGCACAAGACAGATATGTAGGTACGTCAGTCAGTTTGGCAACATGGGCTTCCAGAAAGACCTTCAAAGTGGCTGAAGTGATTGGCTCCCCGTTCTATGTCCAACTTGCTGAATTGTGTGAATCCAGAGAATACATATGTGGACAAAAATTGATTTCCTGATTCAAAGGAAGATGAACAAGACAGATGCTAAGGAATGTTCTCCCCATTTTTTCTGTAATTCAATATTTTAGTAAACTATCCAGAAGTATTTTTAAAAGTCTTCAGAATCAAAGACCCCACAAAAATATTTAAAGGAGTTCCAAGTAATTATATCAGTAATCTTCCTGTCCACGCAATTCCCAGCTGAGTAAAATTATGATATAAAGTTTGGAGAGCAGGGTTGTGATTTACTGTAGTAGTTTCCAAAGAGATCCATCAAGTAAATTGGTAATACAAACAGCCAAATGCTTATCTGGAATTGTATTGTGAATTGACATTTATACAGAATATGTACTCACTTTTTTATTGGGGTACTCTTGAAGTCCAATAGGAAATTGCAAGAGAGCAAGATTTAAAAAAAACAACACCCAACAGACACAGCAACGTATTTTATTTTATCTCTGCTATGGATATTTTAACAGATACCTCAAGCTACTTAAACCTAAGCTTACCTCTCACTCAAGTTTCCTTCCATCTCTCACTTCACTTACCAACTTGCAAAGTTTCATCTTTTCTTCACTCCATTTAAAACTGGTTTGGACATTCAGTTTGAGAAAGAATGTACCAGTCAATTAAGGAGATCATTCTTTTCCTGCCCTCTAAGATCTACATCTATTCAGTCAAAAATAGTACTGGCAATTCTACATTCTGAAAGCCTCTCAAATCTATCCTTCCTTCTTCATTCTCATTGCCACTGGCTACTTAATTCAGGCCCCAAACACCATTGGCTTGGACTTTTATAACAGTCTTCTATGTCCCTCACTGCTTACATATCTTGAATTTATGTCTTAAATTACTGCCCCACTTATTTTTCCAAAATCACATATCTAATCATTATAGTTTCCTAGTTACAACACTTTAATGTACTCCCATGATCTAGAGGATAGTCTTAACTTTTAAGCAAGGTATTTAGGCTTCTTTACACTCTGTCAGTCTATAGACCTCATCTTCTGTGGCCCTCTTCAACTACTTGTCCCCAAAAGCCTACTCCTTAGATAGCAGCTGTGTTGGGCTCTGCATCTTTCTTGAAATTGGTGACTCTCAAAGTTAAGGGTGCATCAGAATGATGAAGAGAGCTGCTAAAACACATCCCCAGAACATCTGATTCAAGTGGCCTGAATTGGCCTGAGTCTGCATCTCTAACAAGTTTCCGTGCAGTGCTGAAGATGTTGGCCGGGGTACCACATTTTATGAATCACTTCTCTAAAGCAAGCCAGATTTTCTCTCAGGTGACACCATTTGATTCAGCTCAAAAATCAGAGCTGAGTGTGGTGGCACAGCCTATAAAATCCCAGTACTTTGGGAGGCCGAGGCTGGTGAATCTTTTAAGCTCAAGAGTTTGAGACCAGCCTGGACAGTGTGGGGAAACTCCTCCTTTTGTACTTTTGGCACAAAAGTACAAAAAAATTAGCCAGGTGTGGTGGCACGTACCTGTGGTCACAGCTACTCAGGAGGCTGAGGTAGGAGGATCACTTGAGCTTGGGAGGCGGAGGTTGCAGTGAGCTGAGATCTCTCCACTGTACGCCACCTTGGGTGACAGAGTGAGACCCCGTCTCGCACACACACACACACAAAAAAAAAATGGTTGTTTTTTTTTTTTTTTTGGTGAATCCTGTCTTGACCACTCCCTAAGTGAACATAGACCTTATTCTTAAATCTTCAAGCATTATTTATAATACACAAAGTTATGGTTTGTTAATCTGGCTGTCTTCTTCCTCTGAACTCCTTAAGGATAGAGAGTGTATTATATTCATTTTAATATCCCCAGACTTAGCACAGTAGAGAGGAAGTAAATTTCCTTTGCTGAATGAATGAATATTGGCAGTATTATATCTGCATTCCTGACTGGGCCATTTTCCAGATGTAGAATTGGCCATGCTGTCTGTTAATTTTGAAAGCTACTGGTACATGTACTTCAGTGACCTTTTGATAACATTTCACATCGCATAACAATTCACCAAAGGGAATTTCAAAGTAATTCTAATCTTACATTCTAATGAACAAAGGAAACATACATGACAGGTAGTCAGAAATCAGTCTGATTCAATACAACATGAAACAAAAGACTTTAAAATTATGCTGGAAGTTTTATGGGCCCCTGTCTAACATCATTTATTTGCTAAAGGTGTGGCTACCCGATGAAAACATAACTGGGATATTGTGTCAGTTAAGTGAAAAGCATCAGGTGAATGAAAAAGCAGTCAGAACAGTGGCTTGGCAATGTGTTGACTGTAGCTGATTTATTGTTTCACCTTCCACTGGTTTTTCTTTCATTGTGTCAACACAGTTTACAGGGCACATATGGATTTATATGATCCACAGAGATAAGGAAAGAATTCTTAGGGAAGGCTGAACTCTTTTCTTGCTTTTAACTCACAAAAGTCACTGATTAGGCAACTGAGTGCCAAGTAAGGAGTCGGGGCCAAAAATCTTCTATTTGATTGTGGAACTCTTGCTCACATTTTCAGAATAACATTTCACAACACACACAGCATGACCCCGAGGTATGAAAGAGTGGGACAGTTCCTGGAATGCTGACTGGAATGGACTAGGGGTGGGAGATGGAACTGGGTAGGGAAGCTGGTTCCAAATTGTGAGTGGCCTTGCGTGTCATGCCAAGGAGTCTGAATTTGATTCTGCAGGCATTTGGGAGCCACTGACCTAATTCCAGTTTGAGAATTAGAGAAGCTAGGAGCAGAAAGACTAATTATAAGGCTACTGCAAAAGATTGGAACTTGAACCAATGCAGGGAATTGAGGATGGTCAGAGAAAGAATTTGTAAAACTTAATGAACAAATAGAATGTGTGTGTGTGTGTGTGTGCGTGCACACACATGTGGTTGTGTGTGGGCGCATGCGTGTGAATTGGTTTACTTGATTATGGAGGATGGCAAGTCCAAAATTAGCAGGGTAGGCTAACAAACTGGACACCCAGGGAAGAGTTGATGTTGCAATTCAAACCTGAACTCAGTCAGCTGGCAGAATTTCTACTTTCCCCTCGGGAGTTCAGTCTGTTGTTCTATTAAGGCTTTTAACTGATTAAATGGGGCCCACCCATATTAGAAAAAGTAATCTGCTTTACTAAAAGCCCACCAATTTAAATGTCAGTCTCATCCAAAAAACACCCTCATAGAAACATCTAGAATAGTATTTGACCAAATATCTAGGGACTGTGACCCATCCCAACTGACACATAAAATTAAGCATCACAGTGACCAACTGGATGAAGGGGCTTAAGAGTGAGGAAAATAAATAATAGATGACTCTGCAGTTTTTAGCCTGGATAAATCGAGTGAATGGTGATGCTTTTAACTAAGACAGGATTCCTGGGAAGAGGGCCAAATTTTGGTTAGAGAAGACTTTTTCTTATTCAAGAAGCATTTATTGATCATCAACCTTGCACCAAGCACTAAGTTAAATATTTCTTCTTTTGGTGTATGAGAAGGAATAAATACATAGAAAATACTGTATGAAGAGAAGCCATTGCATAATGATTCAGCTGTGCTTTAGAGGCAGAGACACTAAAGCTCTGTAACTTGGACCAGCTGCTTAACCTGTCCTAGTTTCATCTACATATATAGTACCTGGCACATAGCAGTTTATCAAGAAATATCTCCAGAATGGTTAACTGTGTTTTTACTGTATTGGTTGTTGAAATTAATGTAGAATGCTAAACAAATATGAGACAGATTTTTCCCTGGTGCCATGACAGTCTCAGGGGACATGGTTGCTGGGAGGGTACTAAGTGACTCTGTCTTCTGTTATAGTATGCTTTAGCTCCAGAGTGGCTTGAAGCAGATAACTCCCAAAGGAACTCTGTTAGTCCCAGAGAATAACTCAGGCACTGGTCTTATTAGGGTTTATTATTCACTTGTGTAAACAACATTTAAAATACCTAGTAGTGGATATATAATATTTTACTAAAGTTCATAAAAGTAATAAATGAATTTAAAATCTAGAAAACAAATTCAGCCTTCTTTAAAATTATTTAATTATAACTGCTAAAATTACATACTGATATCCACATTTATATATATATGAACTCAGTTAATTAGTATGAAAGTAGATTTTACCAGTTGGTGTAATAATTTAGTAGACTCTGACTACTCCTTATATGAATAGATACTATAGACTGGATAGATGATGGATGTTTCAAAATCAGAGGTAATGCTCTAAAATAAGGGTCAGAAAACTGTGGCCATGAGCCAAATATGTTTTACTGCCTGTTTTTATCAATAAAGTTTTATTGGAAAACTGCCACACTCATTTGTTTAGTCTTGTTATCTGTGGTTGTATTTGCTCTACAATGGTAGAATTGAGTAGTAAACACCACATGGACTGCAAAGGCTTTACAGAAAATGTTTGCTGACCCCTGCTCTGAAAGATTTTGGAAACTTGGCTTTACACTAGAGTTCAAAAAGTACAGGTGCTATAAAGGCCAAGCATAAGGAGCAACTGTACACGTTTTATGCTGGTAAGATGGAAAGGAGGATTGGAGGAGTGGTGAGACCAGGCAATATAGTTTGGATGTTTGTCCCTTTGAAATCTCATGTTGAAATATGATTTCCAATGTTGGAGGTGGGGCCTGGTGGGAGATAATTAGATCGTGGAGGTTGACCTCTCAGGAATGATTTTGCACCATCCCCTTGGTGATAAGTAAGTTCAGTTCATGCAAGATCCAGTTATTTAAAAGGGTCTTGGACCTCCTACTTGATTCTCTTTGCTTCCTGTCTCATCATGTGATGTGCTGCCTTCCCCTTTGCCTTCCACCATGATTGTAAGCTTCCTGAGGCCTCACCAGAAGCACATGCCAGCACCCTACTTCCTGTACAGCTTGCAGAAGTGTGAGTCAATTAAACCTCTTTTCTTTATAAATTACCCAGCCCCAGGCATTTCTTTATAGCAATGCAAGAATAGCCTAATACACTGAGGAAAACTAGAATGTATGAATGGCATCAAAGGACTGTAACTGATAATCCATTCTTGCTTGTTTATGCCAAAGAGAAACACAAAGGGAAATACAAGCCCCAGTGTACCACTTCTTCCAAATTGAGAAAGGAAGCCAGGTTTCCATTGCTTTAATAAAACTTTCAGGTTCTGAGTCATTTTCAGAATAAACCAAAGGGTCTGGCCGTCACCATTTTGCCACCTTTGGCGGTGGATCACCTGAGGTCAGGAGTTCGAGACCAACCTGGCCAACATGGTGAAACCCCGTCTCTACTAAAAGTACAAAAAAAAGCCAGGCATGGTGACAGGCACCTGTAATCCCAGCTACTCTGGAGGCTGAGGCCGGAGAATCACTTGAACCCAGGAGGCGGAGGTTGCACTGATCAGAGATTGCACCATTGCACTCCAACCTGGGCTATAAGAATGAAACTCCATCTCAAAAAAGAAAAAAAAAAAAAAAGAAACTTGGGGAAATAGTATTGTGAAACAATAGATAGTAGGTGGAATGGGGAAAAAAAAGATACAGCTGATTCTGATCTTACAGATTTTTTCTTCTTTATGCACAGGCCTCAGTGGCCAGATTGAAACTAGGCAATGTAAAGAATGACAGACAGCGTGGAAGGAAAAAAGCACCAGGCACATCCATCAGTTTAAACATAAACCCTATCACTTCCAAGGAGATGATGTCTGAAAAGAGGGAGGACAGACATGGCAATGCCTGCGGGAGGCTGAGCAACTGAAAGAAGTAGAAAAAGTCCATTTACCTGAGCTGCCAAATCACAGCAGATGGTGAGATCTGAAGGGAGATAAACATTAAGTCCTGGAAAGCAAGCAATTCATCCTGTGAGCTTTCAAGGGCTGGTACAGCTGAAAGATCAGCCCAAGAACTAGATGGAAACTGTACAACAGTGATGTTTGACAACAGTGAAACCTGTCTATCAGATGGATGATGGAGAGGTAACCTGCTGAGGGGAGTGGAATCCCTTAAGCAATGGGAAGCACCCCTAAAACTGCTTGGGGTTAAAGAGCAGAAATTAACCAGATGTGAGAAATTGAAAGAAAATAGGGCATGCTGTATAGCAAAAACAAATTGGCAGACAAATGAAGTGATAACTCTCTTCAGGTAGAGTACAGAGGAGTGAGATAGCCTTGGGCTAAGAGAGAACCTGTAGGTTCTGGTTTGGTTTTTCTGGTTTCTAGCTCCCAAGGTGACATGGCAGATCTTTAGTTGCTGCCTGAAGTGGCAGGATGATGGAGCTGGGATGGCTGCTTCTGCAGTATAATTTTTGAGAGGCTGCCTCAGTTCTGTCCTATATGCATTTCCCAGTCATTCATTTATTTATTGGTGTGATGCTTCTTGCATTTGTTTCATAAATATCTACTTAGATGAGTGCCTTATTGTGTGTCAGACACTGTCCTTGGTGCTGGAGATAGCACACTGAACAAGAAGAAGTTCCTTCCTCCTGGAGCATATATTCTATTAGGGAAGACACCACTTAATAGCTGTGTGTTCATTTCTTCATTTTTCTCTTTTATAAAAAGGACATCATCATATTTCTATTTACTTATAGGGGACTGTGAGAATTATTGAGAAATTTCTATAAGGCATAGCAGAGAGTCTGTCTGAATTACTATAATTAACATTTTTATATCTGCTTCCCAGGCTCTGTTGATATTATCTTACTAATAAACACATTTGATGATGCCACTCCCTTCTTTGAAGTCTTTTTATTATCTAGAGCAGGAGTCAGCAAACGTTTTCTTAAAGGTTTAGATAGTAAATATGTCAGGTTTTGTGGGCCAGGCAGTCTCTGTCACAAGTCTTTAACTCTGCCACTGTAGTGCAAAAGCAGCTATAGTCATATGTAAATGAATGTCAGTGACTGCGTTCTAATAAAGCTTAATTACAAAAACAGGTAGTGGGCCAGGATCAGCCCACTGCTGTAGTCGGTCATCCTGATCTAGCCCAGAGCATGAGATTCCAAGTCTTTAGGACTGTATAGCATAAAATCTGATTCCCAATTATAATTCCATCTCATGATCCTCTATCCCTGTGATTAAAATAAATAGCTTGATATTTTCTGATTTCATACCATACTTTCTTATCTTTTAATAGTTAATAATGTGCTTATCATGCATTACTTAAATAATGCAGAGGTACTTAAAACTGAATGAGAGCCTCCTATGCATACTATTGTGTCACTCTAATTTTTCATTCATAAAGATGTCATCTAATACATCATTTCTATCTCATTCTTTTAAACGGTTGCTTATTAACCCCTGTACAGATGAATCAGAATTTATTTCACCAGTCACTCTGCCCTTCAAGCTTCCTCACCTTGCACATGTTGCATCTTCTGCCTTAAGAAACTTAATTTGCTTATTTGGCAATCTTCTTGGGCTCAAGAACGAGGTTAAATGTAAGTTTCTCTGTGAAATCTGCCCTTCACTCTCTGGGTAAAATTTACTCTGCTCTCATTTACTTTATATATAACTCCACTGTGGCCCTTTAAGAGTTTGGGGTGGAGGGCCATGTGCTAGCTAATTGTAACACATAAAATGTAAATAGTGTTTACTAGATGCCAGGTGCTTTTTTTTCAGTTGGGGGTCTCACTGTGTCACCCAGGCTGGAGTGCAGTAGTGCCATCAAAGCTCACTGCAGCCTCAAACTTCTGGGCTCAAGAGATCCTCCTTCCTCAGCCTCTTAAGTAGCTGGGACTGTAGTCATGTGGTATCACATCTGGCTAAGTTTTAAATCTTTTTGTAGAGATGAGATCTCACTCTGTTGCCCAGGCTGGTCTTGAACTGCTGGGCTCATGGAATCCTCTTACCTCAGCCTCCCAGAGTGTGGAGATTACTGGTGTGAATCATCATGCTTAGCTGCCGGGTACTGTTAAAAGCACTTTATTTGCCTTAACTACTCCTAAGGAATCTGGTTGCTTGATGCCGTGATTCAAGTACCGGTTATGATGTGTTTTACTTCAGTATTCTAAATTTTAAAGAAAGTAAGCTTTTTTTTTTTTTTTTTTCCTGTTACTTGAAAGCAAAGGAATCCTACCTTACACAGTATTCAGTATCACCCAGCACTGTGCATTGACCCTGGCAGGTGCAATGTAAAAGCTGCCTTGTCGCTCCTTCAGAGAACGAAGCTTCCTGACTGTGGTTATCAGGCCTTGATACTTTCATATCACCAGGGGCCAGGATAATAATTTGCTCTGGGTGGAATCTCAGTAACTATCTTCCTTGTGAATTAATGACTTAGCTATATAGATGAGATAATTTACCGAATGGAAAGGGAGTTGGACAACTCAATACCTTTTCTGAGTTCAGTTTCTTCATCTTTTAAGGGTTTGTTGTTTTAACTGCTTTGTTGATGTAAAAGATTAGGGGTAAAGGACATGATGACATTATAGACTTGAGCACTAATAATTCAAGTTCTAGTCTAAGTTGCAATTTTTCAGAACGCAAGTGCTTAGGAGAGCCTTAATTTAGAATGCAATTATATTCTACATTATATGAAATTTTAAAAATCTACGGTGATTTTTAAAGATTTTTTTAAAAAAGACACCTGGATTAGGATCTATCCAAGATATTCATAGCTGATAAAGCTCTGTAGAGACCTGGTTTCCTGGCAGCTCATCAGTGCCTATTGGCATCCTCCTTTGAACTCCATTATTCAGATGAACAAAGGTGGTGTCCACCACCAAAGAAGTGAAGTCAAATTGAGTATCCCACAACACCACACATTCCCATGTTGGCGAGAGTGCAGAGTAGTCATTGACTTCTGATTTATTGATAGCTATAACAGTGGATCTCAGGACAGGCAGTAAGTTAAGGGCAATCCTGCACTCACAACATTGTATTTTATGGCCTCCTTGGTGTGACAGGATAAGCTGATAATAACAACTATTATTCATAGAGCCAGGTACTATGCAAAATGCATTACAAATTTTCTCATTTAATCCTGATAACAACACTAGGATATAGGTATTTTTATCCCCATGTTACAGATGAGTAAATTGAGACCTAGGTTAAGTCTCTTAATTTACTAACAGTCATACTAATAGTGATAGAGTTGCATTTGAGTTTCTCTGACTCCAGGCCCATGTTGTTTCACTGAAGCCATCCTGATATGGGAATTCAAATAGAAAAGTTGGTTATGACTCCTTCTGTTTTCTTAAGAGAATATGGATTCAGTTTCAACTTACACGTCATTTAGGAAGGGAATCAAAAAGTCCAAGTTGTTATTCTTCAACCCTGTAACCCAAAGCATTCGATTAGTAGAACTAGTGAACATTTTGAGCTATTTATAATATCTCTCTCTTCAAGAGCCTGAGGATATGGGAGATTATTGACTCATTAAGAAATTCCAGGAATGGGAGCAAATAGAGGAAAAGGCAGAAAAAGGAGAACTGCTGAGATTTATATGCATTGTCCTCAATACGAAGGCAATTCACATAATGACTCAGTTACATAACTGATTCTGCTTTTGTATGACTTGAGATCAAATGAATGGTACCCCTAACAATTACCTGTGTCCCTAGAGCCAAGAAGATGATCCCAGATGCCCAGATCTACATGTCTCAAGAGCACAGTGGAACGTGTATGGACACATTATGTTTACTGGCTGCCACCCTGGAGTTGCCCCAGTGGGTGGAAGAGAGCACAACTTATACTGTCAGTAGCCTCTGTTAGTATAAGGCTTTCAGGAGACAATTCTCCATAGGTGTCTCATGCTTCGGCATACCTTGCCAGCAGAGGCACTATCTTTTCAGGGACACTTGCATAACAAACAGCCTTGGAAGACAGAGATGGCGTCTCCCTTGAGCTGATGACTGGTTTGCTTATTGTCCAGTATAATATAATGTTTCCCTTGGGGGCAAGGCGCACGCAGGTTTGCTTGTAGCACATCATAAAAAATATACCAGTTCCCTACACTTAATGTCCCTCAGCTGGGATGCAAACCACCTGTATTCTTATCATCCCCCCTGAAGCAATGTATCACCTCATGGGTCTTGGAGGGCAAGGGAAATGGCTATGAACAAGAAACTCATGTGGTTTGCTGTGCTGTGAGTAATGAAATCCTTTGTTTCTGCCCCAGGAGTCTCATGTCTTCTGCCAGGTTAACTTGTTAGCTTTCAAGCAGGGTAAACTCTCAGGTCCTTCACAGTTCTCAACAAAAGCCAACCAATCTAAAACTCCATAGAGTTCAAGACTGTCTTAGTATTATATTTAGATAAACATAGCCCAATAAAGCGACTTATTCTTTATTATATATCTTGAACAAACTTTAAAAAAATGATGGTAGTAGGGGTACATAGCTCATAGCAACTTTTATTAAAACTCTCCTACCTCTTGAAGTTCCTGAAGCTTCTCATTTTCCTGGCCTCAAACAACATCTTTCTTATTCATGTGCCATGTGAGAAGGTAGAGCAAGATGGCAGAATAGGAAGCCCATGGATGTCTGCCCTCTACCCCCGACCTGCAAGGACACCAAGTTAACAACTAGTTACACAGAAGAAACACATGTATAAGAATGAAAAATCAGTACTCCTAGTACCTAGCTTTAACTTCATATCATTGAAAGGGGCACTGACGAGATAAAAAAAAAACAGTCCTGAATCACTGATGCCATCCCTCTCCCACCCTGGCACCCCCTGCATGGTGCAGAGAGCACCCTGTGTGTCTAAGTAAACTTGAAAGGCAGTCTAGGCCATAAGGACTGCAACCCTTAGGTGAGTCTTAGGGCTGAATTAGGCCCAATGACAGTGGACTAGGGTGGCACACAGCATACTGAGACACCAACTGAAGCAGCCAAGGCTGGCATCACCCCTCTCCTAACCCCGGGCTGTACAGCTCAAGGCTCCAAAAGAGACTCCTTCCTTCTACTTGAGGGAAAGAGCAGGAAAAGTGGGGAGGACTTTGTCTTGCATATTGAATACTAGCTCAGCCACAGCAGGATAGGGCTGGGAGGTCAGAGCTGGGAGGCCCACGTTCCAGGCCCTAACTCCCAGACGAGAGATTTCTAGACACACCCTGAGCCAGAAGGAAATCTGCTGCCTTGAAGGAGAGGACCCAGTCCTGGCAGCATTCATCAACTGCTAACTGAAGAGCCCTGGGTCTGGAATAACCAGCAGCGATATGTCAGGGTACTATGTCAAGGGCCTTGGGTGAGCCTCTGAGAGATGCTGGTTTCAGGTGAGACTTAGCATATTACCAGCTGTGGTGTCTATGGGGCAAAACCTCTTCCGCTTGAGAAAAGCAGAGTGAAAAGTAAAGGAGACTTTGTGTTGTACCTTACATGCCTGCACAGCCACAGGGGAGTAGGGCACCAAGCAAGTGGGCTCTTGGGTCCATAATTCCAGGACTTGACTCTTGGATGGCATTTCTAGACCTGCCCTGGACAGAGGGGAACCCACTCCCTGGTGGACTCACCCTAGGGTGAGTCCTAGGCCAGGCAGCATTCATGACAAGCTGACTTAAGAGCCCTCAGACTTTGAGGGAACATTGGCAGTCTGGCAGTACTCCTCGTGGCCTGGGGTGGTGGTGGCTATGGAGTGAGGCTCTTCTAGCTTTGGAAAGGAGAGGGAAGAATGGCATGGACTGAATTGTGTAGTTTGAGTGCCAGCTCAGCTGCAGTACAATAAAACACCAGATAAACTTCTAAGGTTTTTGACTCTAGTCCCTGACTCCTGGATGGCACTCTGAACCCATTAGGGGCCTGTGGGACCTTGCTGCCCTGAAGGGAAGGACACAGGCCTGAGTGGCTTTGCTACCTGCTGATTGCAGAGCCCCAGGACCTTGAGTGAATATAGGCAGTAGTCAGGGATTGGTTACAGCAGGCCTTGGGTGAGACATAGCACTGTGCTGGCTTCTGGCCTGACCCAGTGCTCTCATAATGGTGGTGGCCACAAGAATGCTTGTATCACTCCACCCCTGATGATAGGTGGCTCAGAACAGAGAGAGAGAGGGAGACTCTGTATGTTTAGGAGAATGGAAGGGAAGGGAACAAGAGTCTTTATCCAATAATCCAGAGAATTCTCCTGGATGTTATCCAAGGCCATCAAAGTGGTACCCCTGCAACTCTGCAAGAACCACAGTGTAACTGGGCTTGGGGTGCCCCTTAAGGCACATACAGCCTAGATCACAGCACCTAAGACCTTCCAAATATCTGAAAAGCCTTCCCAAGAAGGATGGCTACAAATAAGCCCAGTGAAGACAACAATAAATACCTAACCCTTCAGTCCCCAGGCAATGAAGAACATACACTAGCATCAACACCATCCAGGAAAACGTGACTTCATCAAGCAAACTAAATAAGGTACCAGGAACCAACCCTGGAGAAAGAGATATGTGACCTTTCAGATAGAAAATTCAAAATAGCTACTTTGAGGAACTCAAAAAAATTCAAGATAACACAGAAAAGGAATTCAAAATTCTATCAGATGAATTTAACAAAGAGAATAAAATAATGAAAAAGAATAATGTGTCATGTTACATACACCCTTTCAGGCATTTGACCCTAATTGTCTATCCTGCATGACACCTACCATTTCATCATATTCCCAGAACAACCCTCCCCACTCTTGCCCCATCCCATACACATCTCAAGTAGTCCCTTAGAGATTGTAGTCCTTCTTGTGTTGCACTGGTTTTTCCCTTGAGAATGTGCCTTTGGATTTTGAGTACTTTCTCTCTTGGATTGTGAGAACTTTCTCTCTTCTGAGATGCGAAGTTAGCTATTCCCAAAAGCTTTGTTGTAAACAGGAGAAATGGCCTTGAACTCTTTACATGTGATTAATTTTTCTTCTGTCATACCAGCCTGGTATGCAACTCTGCTAACTCTCTAACATCTTGTAACTGATGATGTTATCACCTGATGGTTAAGGGCAACTGTTCTGTGTTTTGATTCTATATTTGGGTTTGTTCCCTAGTTCCACTGGATAGAATTTCTTTCTAATAGCTCATATTCCCATGGAGTTTCTACAAGCTTTCTCAGCTGGTTCGGCAGGACAGTTAATTAGCACAGCCACCTCAGCTGTGCTGACATTGGTCGATGATACCAGTGTAAAACCAGAAATGTTTTGGAATGATAGGCTGTACGAATGGATGCCAAAAAAGCCCTGCTGCCTTTTTCTCTTCTGTTCAAAATATGTTTAATTGTAGCTCTTCTTCCAAAGTACAGATAACACTAGTGATTAAAAAGAAAAAAAACAAAACTGGTATTATAGCAAGGCAGATAGGAGATAATCACTGGTCATTAAACAAAATTTATTTCCAAAGAGACAATATAAAGTTGTATGGGTTTGAAAGCACAAAATAATGTTATTTTTATCTTGCATCCAGTTCCGCATATGGCAATCCTGCTGAGCACTGTGACCAGGCAAAGTTGAGGGACTTGTTACAGTGAGTTTATTAGCTGCAATGGGAACTGGTTTTATTTAATCTGTGCCAGGAGGCTATTATATGCAAATCACTAACATGGTGCAGAGTTGGTTACAAAGAAAATATCAGGACAGAATGGGGAGATGTCCCCATATTCTACTAGAAGTATCTCAGTGGCATCATTTCACCCTATTAATTTTTGAAGACATGTTAAAAATTAGCTTTCATAATCTCTCGCTAAAATTTTTTTTGATGGTTTAGATGAAATTGAAGTCATAATGTTTAACTTCCTGGGGAATGTATGCAAGATGTCATTTTGAGAACTCTCAACATGGGGCCTTATCCTTAACTAAGCAGTGGGTGGTCCCTTGCCCTCAGTCTGGTTTGTTTTGCATTCCTTGGCTTCAGTATATTGGACAAGAGATTGGCACCTTTCCTAAGGGCACCTGACATATGGGCTTGGGCATAGCACAAGGACAGTAATCAATAGGGGTACTTTTTGGTGAAAGATGACTGGCCAAATCAGGCACATGTTCTCTTTGGACTTTTGAATACGATACATCTTGAAAGAATCAGCAGATAGCAGAGTAATCTAGAAGGTGAGTGACACACAGAAAAAAAAAGATAAAGCAGCAAAAGCTTTAAATGAAAGAAAAAGTCATGTGTGAGAGAAGAAAGTAGAGGGAACTTGACTGATGGTATTAGCAGCAGTGGGTGCCTAATTGTAGACAGCTGTCTTCCCATGATGATGAAGCTCTGGACTAGTAAGCTGTGCACTGACTGGACTGAGAGATTATCAGGAGACCCAGTCACTATCAGTGTACTTTACTCAGGGGTTTACTTTTGTGACTTTTAGTCCCTCCCTATTTCATGAGGCTTCCTGAGATGTTTTGCCCTGTTCCTTTCTTTCAGTGTTCACAGACTAAACTCCTATGAACTCTGAGTGGCTGAGAATGTCTCTTCTTAGTAACTCAAGAATGCCTGATGAACACAGACCCAGGTCTTTGAAACCACTAATTTGAATCTTAGATCTACCTTAACTAACAATTATTTTTTGGGTAATTTAGGTAATCACAGAAGCAAGGCAGTCAGCTAAAAATGGATTAGTTTCTACATCTGAGACTGAAGATCAGGCAGAGCGCTATGTGCAATTAAATAGTTAAAATAGGACCTATATTTCTCTTGACTTCCAGTGTCAGTTTGGAATTCATGATCATATTTACATGTTTCTAGACAGATGTGTCATGGAATAATTGAAATATTCCTAAGAGACATTACTAAACTTTAGTTAGGAAGGCCATGCCTTCAACCTGACACGTGCAAGTACAAATAGTCCATTCAAAGTTGTCATTACAGGGTCTTGCTCTGCTGGTCACATTCAGGTACCACCCATGTCTTGGAGGAAACATGGCTCATTTGTTCTGGGGGAAAATGTTATTGCCATTCTCATCAAATTCTCTGTTTTCCAAAAAGAAACTAAAGCAGTGTTCTGAGTTGAGAAAGCTTTAATGATTTATGATTTAAATAGATCAACTAAGAAGACACTAACGTGTGTGTGGAGGTGGGGGAAGTAAAGGAGGTGGGATGAGGCCTGGTAAAGATGTGTGTATATAAGGTCAAGTCACATTTTCCAGGCCAAGTAGAAATTTTGCAAAACCAGTGAGCTTTGAAAACTGTGAAGATATTTTTAATAGTTCCCCATGTTCTGCAAACTTTTAAATATCTCAATTACTCAGTCAACTCCAATTGAGTACACAGAATCCAAATTTTTAATAATTTATCTCCCAAAGTGTGACATTCATTTTCACCTCATTGATAGATTAATGCCCAATAAATTACCTAAAATTAGAAACCAAACAATATGTAGACATGGCCTGAAAATTGTACTCCTGCCTTGCTTTTGCAAAATTGTCCAGAAAGTATCCATTAAATGCCTACTATATACCAGGTACTGTGCTCCATGCCTTGTCAAGCAAAGCTATAGGAGAAAATCAGGTACTTGCACAGATACAGCAAAGTTTTATTTTATCTGCATATTCGTTGTTAATTGTTTGATGAAGAAAGAATCTTTCCAAGTCACTGTGACACGCTACTTTCTGTAACAGCATGGTAGGAGGTCCAGTGGAAAATGACTCAGACACAATCTCTGACCTCATGGATCTTTTATTCTATTTTCCCTATAACAATAATAACACAACACTGATGATATTGATGATTCAGAGCTTGCCAAAAAATGGCCTTATTGACTGAGCAGATGAGGAAAATAATGCAACACAGAATGTAGAAGAGTTCTTTGATATGTCTCCCTTTGTTTGGCAAAGGGAGCTATGGAAACTCTGCTTCTGTTCCTGGCATCTACATGTCATTGTGAGTGAGGGTTTTAAAGACCTCTTGCTTCAAAACAACATGCTGACGGCTCAAAGATGGCATGCATATTACCATGTCAAAGACCATTTCATGTTTTCAGTGTCTGCTTAAAGACAAACTTTGGCTGCCTTCTTATTGAAGTTTACTTTTGATCAAAACTTAGATGGATACAATTTTGCATATTTTGGACTGATTTAAATTAACTTTAGAAAGTTGCCATAAATATTTACATGCAAAAAGCCCAGCAACATACACATTTTTAGAAATATTGTTTTCCTATTTTGACATGGTGAAGGAAAAGTCAGTACTAATGTACAATTAGTCTTATGTTCATTTATCATGGAAGAGGATACATATTTTTAAAAAATCACTTTCCCAGAGGAATCCATGTCTCAATGAAAGGTTAAGCTCTACTGTATGAAACTGGCGACTTTGGAAGACTATTTTGTTTAAAGAAACATGTATTCTCCTATAGTTTTCTATGAGAACTGGCTGTTCCACAAATGTCGACTGAGTGAAAACCCTCTCAGAGTAATTACCTAAGGCTTTGCACTTAGAGAATGCATTTCCTTTCATGGACCCAAACTGTTCTACAATGTGACAGGTAATTTGGCTTCGAAACAAAGTGGCAGACCTGTATAAGGCTAGAATGAGGAGAGAGGACTAACTAGTTTATTACAAAACCAGTACATAAAACTCACTCCATCTGCGAACATTGTAGACATGTGTCTCCTAGTATTGCAAAGTCCTGCTTCAAGAGTATTTATTTATGTGTTGCTTGTTTATTTACTTACCTTTTATGAGATGAGGCATAGCATGCAAGGATGATACTGTTGTGTAAAACTGACACTTGTGAAAGGATGCAAGGCATACATTTGAGGAAGGTGGGGGATACAGCTCCCCTTACTGGTTTATGCCCTCCTGGGTCTCCTGTTGTTGTCTCAGCCACTCTCTCTCCCATTCTCTTTCTTTCCTTGTGTCCACTGTCTGTTCCTCCTGCATCTCCCTCCCTCCCTGACTGAGCCCTGTCTTTCTATTTTTCACGTGTTACCACTCTGCCTTCACCTCAGATTACAAGAAAGCCATAGCTCTGGAAATGGCCTGAGGGAGGCACAGGGCTCACATTTCATTCTCCTGGAAATTTAGAATTACAAATTAATCTACAGGAAACAATTGCTTGAGCAATTGAAAACTGATGTGGGCAAGAGTCCACGCTGTCCCCTTCCAGCAGAGTGATGGAAGGGCTGAGGAAGGCAGTGTGCTTCGTGCACGACCTCGCGGAGAACATTCTCCAGTTAGCTTTTCAAACGGGTTAAGGGAGGTAATTGAAAATGTTTACAGCATTATGCTTCTAATATAGCTACATTCATTTTGGATTTGATGAAATTATCAGCTATTTAACAGCCTTTGGGTTGTTTTGACTGCAACATTTTCATTTATACCTTAATGCAAAAATGCCAACTATAGAATTCCTTTTTGCTAGTGGGGGTGGGGTGGTAAAAAGAAGCTTAGACAACATAATTTATACAAGGCCTGCTCTCATAAGACACATGCTACTTCTGAGGCTTTAGAAATTACTACTGCATTTAAATTAATTTCTTCTTCCCTCCTCTCACTCCGCTTCCTCTTTCTCTTTCTTCCTTTCATGTCTGCTAAAAATATTTGGTCACTTAAAAAAAAATCTCAAATCCTATGTATCTTACATCAAAAGAAATAGTCGTCAGTGCAGGCTAATGAGCATTTTTACACCCTTTTGGTTTATTCTGTTTTATTATGTATGCCATATCAGCAATATTTCAAAAAGTGATGTAAAACTAGTAATTTTATACCAAAAATAGTTTTCCTTATTTTGAGAACATTGAAACTAGGAGTCACAGTTTTCTCTCATAGTATCCTCAGTGTCCCATTGGAGGGTAGGGCCAGCTCTAGATATGGTGAATTCTAAATTTTGTGTCATTAGACTTGATTATGCATTTCATATTTTAGGTAACTTTCATATTAATTTTTTTAGTAGCATGTTATTGCTGTTATTACTCTGGGTGATAATTAGCTTCATTTTAACTCTTAATTCAATGCATGGTTAAAAACTGTCTACCATGCTATAGAAGGTGCTGTGCTAGATATTAGAGTTGTTGGTGGATGAAGAAGACCCAGTCCTGGCCTTGGGAGAGTCATTAGACATAATGTCGAATGTGTACAATATTCACTCATCCATTTGTGCAATCAAAATTTACCGAGGGTCCGTATGTGAATGACACTGCGCTCCACGCCATCTACGGAGCACAGACGGTTGAGAAACAACGCTTGCCTTTACAGAGAAAGTGTAAAAGAAAAAAGAAAAGCAAATGATTAAATATTTAAAAGAGTAAACAGACTCTTGTAAATCGAGTCTGAGTGAAGTGGAGCACTGAGGGAGGAGAGATTGTTTACAACAGAAAGATCGGGGATGTTTCTGTCGTCACCCTGGGAGCGGGGCAACCAGCAGGAGACCAGTGGGTATGGAAGACCACTCTGCTCTCCCTTTAGCATCATGGTGCCATGAGCATGGCCAAACTTGTGTGGAATCCAGTTTCAATATTCTGAGACCTGAAGATGCTCTTGTTTGGCTAGAAGTGAGACAATGTAACTTAGCCCAAGTTCATTATCACCAAACAACTATTTTTTTTTTTTTTTTTTTGCATAGTTCAGTAGCTCTGTGGTTCTAATCTTCTCATTCTCCCTGATAATTCTGACCTCCCCATCCCCCCCACCCCCAGTTTAAGGAGCACTGATCTGAACAGATGCAACACTGACTCTTTCTAGTAACCTATATTATTACATGCTTATGATAGGACATTAATAGCTCTAATCTTATTTTCTAATGAAACTGACAGCTTATGGGACTCATTAGTTAACAAGCCCCTTTAATGACTGAAAACTTACCAAAGAGTACAGGAATTTTAGTTTTAAGTTCAAAGTTGTGTTTCAAAACAGCAGGAAGATGTTTGCTGAATTGGCTAGCTTATCTTCAGCCATCTGTAAATCTCTAATTCAAAAATATTCTTGCTTTCCTTTCATTGTTATTTGTCCACTGATGAATTCCCTGCTACACACTTTCCTTCCATGGGCAACTAACCAATATACTTAGTCTCTTCTTCCTGGAAAGAACATAAAACATAACATGACTTTTATACAGAATTTTTATTTATAAAATTGACCTTTTGCTTGAATGGACAGTTTTCCTCTTTATATTTGATGCATACACCTGAGAATACAATCAGAAGATTCCTATTGATTGTTCTGAAGCAATTTAGTTCTGGTCATGGTTGTACTGGATTTGCAATTATACTGAGGAGAGGTATTATTGACTGGGCCTGGTAATTACCACGCTGACATCAGATTCAGCTGGAGGTGAAACCTACCTACATCTCCATGTTGGTGTTCCCGTTATAAAAGATTTGCACTGATCCTTCCAATCTAGGGATGAACAACACATGACGTTATGTTTTAGTTACAACAATTTATTTCACTATGCAGTTCATTTATTTTTGAGTATAAGCAGCTTAAGGTACTGACTAAGGAAAGGTATACATTGAGGAAGTTAATTATCGACCCATGCCACGTATACTTTTGTCTAGCAAAACAAATAGGTCATCTTTTGTATTAAAACAATGGCTTTTGGACAGGTCTTATAAGTAGATGGATTACTTGTGCATGTGTTTAATCAGATCAAAGGTAGCCTTATAAACAGTGAATCTACTTTTAATATAAATTTGAATTTCTTAGATTATGTGAAATAAATATTTATGTATAGTCTCAAAGCAACAACAGTATAATTATCCTTAGAGAATAGAACTCTTTTATGAATGCCAAACTCAGTTTACTCCCTTGGGTAAATTCAATGGAACACATACGTAAATAAAGGTTATATAGAACTAGCATTGTCTAATACTTAATCCCAAGCCTGAATATACAGAAAAAGTGTGCTAGTGTAACAACCCATCGGGTCATGTACAAAGAAGCTTGGCTTAACCTATAGACTGCAATGTATGCTCTTAAATGTTAGGAAATGAAAAATATATTGATTATACTTGGTATACGATGAAAAAAACTACAAGTAATTTGTTCAAAGTAATTTTCAAATGTGTGTATTGCTTTTGCATTTTTCATAATATACTTTAAATTTCTAATTGATACTAACATGATAAAAAATTCTTATGAATATAAGAATTTTTAAAATGGGACTCTTCATGTGGGAGAGTGGTTAATTCTCTATTAACCATTGATGCAATAGGCACTCAGGCTCTATTTGTGTAAAAAAGCCAATCATTATGATGATAATGTGAACGTTCAATAAGAAAGTATCATTCGCTACTTCTGCCTATAGAAAACAAATGTCATTTAATTTGCAAAATCCAAACTTTTAATTTACAAAATCCATTTTTTTTTTTTGGTGAAACTCACTTTTGGCTAACATATTTAGACCAAAATTCAAAATATCAACTTTTTTTTTGGTTCAGCTCACTTTTGGCTAACATATATTTAGACCCATTGTACTTGCATCAGAAAATTATTTATTTCAACAGAGATTCAGTTTATATTATGCAAGACTGTAGCTTTTTATTGTTTTATGAAGTACAGTAATTCTAGGATCAATAAAATACCCTTACAGGGGTTTCATTCATATTTTTCTGGACTGACTGTTATTTATTGCAGAGTTTAGATAGAATATTTCTACAATGGGAGAGCCACCCAACAACTGAGAAATTCCTTATGGAATTGGCAGATCTTCATCATGTGACATTTCTGATTTCCTCTAGACCACTAGAGATGCACAAGTTTAGGAATAGGCCTGTTATAGAAGATGTAGCCTGTGTCCAATCCCTCACACTCTCAGTTGAACTAGACTATTGAGAAGTGTGCATTTGCTACCATCTGACAATATAGTATTTTAGAATATTAGCTTTGAGGAGATGGATGAATTAGTCAGAGGTAAAGCTGATTACTATGATTTCAGTGTGGTCCTATTAACACAGGGAAGAGAAATATTCAAGTTTGTGGTCATAGAATGCACACAGATCTCGGCCGGGCGCGGTGGCTCAAGCCTGTAATCCCAGCACTTTGGGAGGCCGAGACGGGCGGATCACAAGGTCAGGAGATCGAGACCATCCTGGTTAACACGGTGAAACCCCGTCTCTACTAAAAAAATACAAAAAACTAGCCGGGCGAGGTGGCAGGCGCCTGTAGTCCCAGCTACTCGGGAGGCTGAGCCAGGAGAATGGTGTAAACCCGGGAGGCGGAGCTTGCAGTGAGCTGAGATCTGGCCATTGCACTCCAGCCCGGGCTACCGAGCAAGACTCAGTCTCAAAAAAAAAAAAAAAAAAAAAAAAAAGAATGCACACAGATCTCTCCATGGTCATCTTACCAAGCTGCCTCAGTCTCCCAGGGTGCGTTATAACAGAGTACAGATGTTTTAGTACAAATCCATCACCACCACTCAGAAAAACCATGTTAATCAGAAGAAACATCAAAAGCATCAGCTTGGAATCCCGAAGGAGAGGTGGCAGGTGCAGGCAGTGTCACTGCCTCTGACGTGCTGGGGCTGCATTCAGAAGGGTTGCTGTCTCTACTGGCAGGCAGAAAGCACTGAGGACCTGGATCACTTGAGTGAGCAAAAGTTTTATCTAAAATATTCGGATAACTTGGGCAAAAACAAATATTTGGTTTAAATAGAGTAGATAAGAGACTTGATTTTTCATTTTGCTTTTGTAGATAGGGCTGGGTTGATCAGCTCAGGAAGAAAGGGAACAAGTATATCCTATTTAAGACTCTAAAATATTTGCTGAGATTTACTGCTATTTCCAAAGAGTCACATAAAGACATGTTGGATATAAAATATTTTATATCTTTAATTGGACTCTAAATTCCTACCATGTGGGAATTATCATTTTTTAAAATTCATTCTATACCTAGCATATTATGGATCACATAGGGACCAACCCAGAATAGTCTGTGAAATAGAATTATTGAATAATCGCATTTACTAATGTTGTCTTCTTTTGGAAGAATATTTCAACCCCTCCATGTCTGCAGATAAAATGCTGATGTTCTTGTTTCTCCTGATCTCCAAAATTACAAGTTAAACAAAACAAAACAAAATGGAAGTTTGAATGGAGTCAAAGCATCCAAGTGAATTTTAAAAAGAGATGATATTGAAGTCAAAACAAAAAATGTTTTGTAATTTTAAAGAAAACATAAAGCTGAAGCAAAGCAACAATAGAAAATGAAACAAATAATCAATTTTTCCCCACTGAGTCTAGGTGCCTTTAACATGGTTGAAAATCACACCAACACTAGTGATACACACAATTTGGATATTTTTTCTTTCAATGATCTTTCAGCAAATGATATTGTCTTGAGATAACTCCATGCCTTGTGACAGTTCTGTGATCATTTAAAACATTAAGCTTCAATCAAGGTCAGAGAACAAAGAGAAATGCAAATGTACATATTTAAAACTAACAGTTAATCTCACCTCCCAGGAAAAGGATTGCACTTCTACTAGTATAATAGAAAAGTATAGAGGAAAACATGGTACAAGCTCCTCTGTTTCTCTCTCTCTCTCTCTCTCTCTCTCTCTCTCTCACACACACACACACACACACACACACACACACACACACACACACACACACACACACACACGCCATACTTTATTTTAAAAATATACAGTAAATTGGCTGTTTGGAAGTAACAGGCATCTTAATCTGATTCCATCAGAGTTTTAGGGACTGATTAACTCTTACATTTGCAAAATTGAGTTAGAATGTTTAATACAATGTAATATGAAATTGAAACAGATGAGACTTCATAAATTAAGTGCCTGGAAGATTTGGAAAACTTCTGAGAGAGACATCCTGTGAATTGTTCATCCAACATCCCTGCATGTCTGCCCTGCATGTGCAGAGTGGGCAGATAACACATGGTAGCCAGCGTGGCCCTATTTCCCCAGTGTTCACAGGACATGGGGCACAAAGGGCCACCATCTTTCCGCTGTTGCTGCTTGCCATATTTAGTCCCTGAGATCTGGAACAGGCCTGAGGAATGCTGAACCGAACTGTTGCTCATGTCATTAAAAACTCAACTAGGCAGAAAGCTAGGAATGGAGCAGTTGACAATGATAAAGCTGAGAGCTCTGTGGCTTATCCTTAATTAGGTGTTGGCATTGGTTCTTGTCAAACAAGGGGAAAGAGAGTGTGCTGCAGCACACGGACGCACACAGACAGCCCTAGTCACAGTTGGAGAGAACACAAAGTGCATTCAAGCTGGCATTGAAAGGGATTTAGATAAGTACTCAAGGTAACAAAAATCGAAAAAGGAGGATGATAGCAATGGAAGCTTTAGATGAATTGCAACTGAGTGCACCTTTATTACAGCTTATCAGTCTCCAGACAGCTACAAACCAACCTTCCTAGTGCATTTCTCTTCGTGCTCTCCTGGATTAAAGGTCAAAGTAACTCAGATTTATATGTTCTGTCGCGCGGTCTCAGTCTCTCCCGTTGCTCACATACATGCAGCCCATATCCCGGGGATTTGGTATCCCCGGCATGAAGCTTCTGCTCCTTGAATGAAGCAAAAGCCTTGCCTCATTGAAAAGATTCCATTTGTCTAAAATAATTGTCTCATAGGAAGAGGTTGCAAATAATGCAATATTAAAAGATCCCAAAGATGCTACTGGCATAAATACACACATGGCAACATGCCAGCTCTAATCATTCTTGTCCATAATTATCGTTATATATTTTGCATCGATTCGACATATTCAAACAGCTAATATTCTGGTTTATTAGAACACTGTCTATATGTATTCTCAACATACACAAAAGCTGTGTGTTTTCATAATATGTATAAGCACTTCAGACGGTAAGCTGTGCACATTGCAGCTAGCAGATGGTAGCTCTTATCACAGATAAAAGCACATATATATGTTTCTGTAACTACACCCTCAGAGAGAACGGATAAGAGAAGAATTCTCTCCACATCACAGCTTACATTACCCATCTACTTAGGCAGCAAACAGCATATGTTTTACTGCTGTGGAAAGGCAGTACTTGAGAGGAAAATATGATTAAAATAAACTTAGAGATAACCTGATGAATAAATATTAAAAAAGAAACCCTCTGTGTTAATTGAAAGTTAGGGTGTGTGTGTGTGCATCTGTGTGTGTGAAGGAAAGGACATCTTAGTACATTCAGGAAGTAAGACAATAAGGGGTACATCTTTCAGGGTTGCCGGATAAAATGCAGGATTCCCAATTAAGTCAACTTTCAAATGAAAAATGAATAATATTTTATATAAGTATATTTCAAATTTTGCACGCCCCATATTCCATGCAATATTTGAGACATTCTTATACTAAAATATCATGAGTTGTTGATCTGAAATTCAAATTTAAATTGGAGCCCCCTACCCCCCACACCACACCATAATTTATTCATTTTGCTGAATCTGACAACCATAGTTTTCAGCTGCTGTTATTAAAGTTTTTAACCAATATTCCCAGTGTTCCAGGTGAAAGGACAGTTATCAACAGGCAAATCTATTTTGGAAGATATGTTTTCAAATATGTGTATGCTTTTTCTGTTCATACAAATCCAGCAAGGATTTTGAACATTTATCTGAATGATGCAGTCAATAATAAAGCTAGTATGGATAAGTTAGGAAATGGATCTCCCCGCCCCACATCCCCAGTTTTAGATCCTGGTTTGGAACTATTTGGATAATTATTTCACTTCGGCTATACAAGCTTATATTTTCCCCCCATTTATGAATTTGATGTATTATTTTAGACTAAGATCTATTTGCAGTCATAAAATAGGAGACAGGCTTTAAACATTCTACAAGTACACATTTGTATTCTTATGGTGAGATCGGCATTCAACTGGAAGGTTAAATGGAGTTCAGATAATTTCTTTTTTTATTCTTTGCTCTGGCTTTTGTCTCATGTCTTTCAGCAAAAGTGAATAAAGATGTCTCCATTTTACACCAAAAGATTCAATTACTTTTCAAATGCTGGGTAAACATCTGCAGATGAACAGTCTTAACCAACGTATTTTGATTCTACACAAACTTATGTGACACTTTTGTTTTCTCTCCAAGAGCAGAGAATAGATTCAAGCCTGCTATTCTGAGCTGGAGCTTCCACTGCCACTAGCACTGAACTTTTGGCAGGCAGCCAGCCAATCTCTGTGGCCCAGTGAAACTCTGATTCCATCTGCTCCAGCAGTGCAATATATTCCACTTCAGGTCAAAAGCGGGGAGCCAGCAGTATTAACATTACACTAATCTGTAAAGACATTTTCACTGGGCTAGATAGGCTAATGTTACACAGGCTTTCAAAGCTTCAAGGGTAAGGAGCAACAGTAATTGTCAGGGGAAGATACAGTAGGCAGTGGATTCTTGCTGAGAATATTCCAAGATAGTCTAGATGGATGGTTCTAAAGGATGAAGAAAGAAAGAAATACCTTTTAAAAGAGACAAGTCGTTTGCTATCTTGTTAAGCAGGTATTTCAAACACAGCTTTGGATCATATGTTTAGCAATTATAAACTCTAGTATCCTTTTTTTTTCTCGCTTATTCCTGTATCTCCAAAACTTCTTAAGCACACATGTTTACACACACACACAACCTCAAAGCCTATTAAATAATTGATGAAAAGTACAATCTCTATTAAAAAAAAAAAACCTAGCTGGAAATAAATTGCTTAGTATAACCTTGCTGTTATAAAATCAGAACTATTTCCAAGCTCTTAAAAGATTTGTTAAATAAAAGCGAGCATGTGGCTAACCCCTCCCCCATCTTCTCCTCCCCCCCACTCCACCGCCAGCTACCCCTCCCTACTTTTCTGTGGTTTGTAGAAAATTTGCTTAGTCTGGGGGATACACAGATCTGTAATCAATTGCTCTTTAAACATAACCTACCAAGAACTTTATTATAGGCCCTTTATGGAAAATATACCGAAGGAAAATACTCTGAAAGCAGATTAATGTATATGATGGAAATTTAATACCAGTAGCAGAAAGGGTCTTTTTTGTTTCCCTAGTTCTTTGGTTGGGGGGAGAAAGGTAGTTTAAGATTCAAGCCTGTAAGCACATCAGAAGGCATTAACAACTACATTTCAGGAAATTGTAATGTATAAAAATTCAATTTAGACTGCTTGATTTTCTTTTAGCAGAAGAGGAAAAATGTTTGGCTGGAAATAAACCGTATGAAAATTCCCACAATTAGGAAGTATACAGCTATGTTTTTGCTGTAATTTGATGTTATGCACAGTTGACGTGAAAAAGTACTTTTGTGCTAGAATGATAGATTTCCCTCTAGATGGAAATATGCTATCTCTATAATGTAGACAGCAACAAAACCCACACATAATTTCAGTTTTCTTTCCTTGTAGAGTAAGTAAAAATCTAGGGTTATATAAAGTTTTCACTTATCTTCCTCTTTTTTCAACTTAAATATGAAAGCTGTCTGGAAATTTGTAAAACTATTGGGCTTTTCAATCTCAGAAAATAATGAAGGAAATTTGGCAAGCATTTTTATTGTACAGATTTAACATTTATTGCCTCTATTTATTCTTTGTCATAAAAATTTGGCTATAAAAGGAACTAAACTTACATGGAATTGAAGACTTTCCCTTCCTTTTTTTTTTTTCTTTTTTTAAAACAATTCTCCATCTAAATAGAAAATTCACGCAGGGTACAGACTAATGAATATGCATGAGTCTTCATGCATTGATATACATATGATTTGTCGTCTATAAAGAATGGTTTGGAAGACTTGTTATCTGACCAGAAAAGCCTGTCATAAGTTGAGATAAAGGATGCTGACTCCAATCCCCTCAGCCTTTGCAATTGCTTTATATTCTAATCACTGCACTAAGCATCTGTCCCCGGCAGGCAGCTTGTTCAATCTAGCAGATAACGAATGCAGCCCAATCGTGGCTGCGCTGGCCCTTCCCCACGCACACGAGGAGCTAGTGTTCCATTCCTCTGATTACACAGGCAGCGGGAAAGCACTCTCAGAGCTGTAATTGCCTCCGTTATGAAACATCTTCACCTGTTAGCCAAAGCGAAGTTGAATCACAGCAGAAATTATTAACAGTGGCTGTTTTCAAGCCAGCTTAATTTGAGCTGATGCTGCTGTTCACTTAACCCAGATGAATAGGTGTGCAGGAGGAGAGTCTAAGCAGAGATGACATCCCAATGAATATTTGCTCACAGCCCTGCTGCGGGGAGCTGGCTTGCACAACAACAGACAATTGTTAAAAAGCTAAGGGGGACTGGGGCGTTGGACAGGACTGGCTCCTCTGCAGGTACCTCTGTGCTCATGAGAACTTCCTGACTAATGGCTCCTTTTAACAGCTAAATCATTTTTTCAATTAGTTTCCACAAATGTTGGCAAACACAAACTGTTTTTGGGGAGTGTGCACAATGGTGCGAGAAACTACCCTGCTTCCCGAGTGGCCAGAAACACTCTCTTTCAGAGAGCTGAACAGGCATTAAAATTTAATGGTCTGCTTTCATTTTCTCCGCAGTGTGCTTCAAGATGATTATAAATTACAGCATTCTGCTTACTTTTGACGGAATAAGTCATGTATCAGCACTTGATTTAGAAGCTATGTGTGCTTGACATATGAAACACATCTTGCAGATGTGATTTATCACAGAGCTCTTTTTTTTTGTTTCAGGACAAAATAGCTGAACAGGAGGCTTGCCATTGTGACGGTGACCGCCATCCCCACAGTGGGGGTATGGCTGTAGTTTCAGAAGATTGAATCTTAAGAGTCTGAAAAATCTGAACATATCTCTATTTTTCAAGTTGAGGAATTCTTTTGTTTTTCAAAGCTCAACATGATTCCAAAAGATCTCACTCTTTTTTTTTTTTAAATAAACTTTGCTGGAAAAGATGAGCAAGGCATGACTAAATATGGAAATTTTCTCCCAATGTTGGATGGGGTGTCACAGAGCAAGACATCCTCCTGTAATGCCAGGGCAATTCGGGAAGCTGCTGGCTTGTAGGGCCTCTGATGCAATACGACTGGCCCAGGAGGCAGGTTGAGAGCAGATGGGGGATTTGTCATTTGGATGGGTATGAGACTAGAGGGATGGTCTATAAAGGCAATGCCTGATTCTGCTGTCAGCTGGTATATTTCTTTGCCTCTGAGGTTATATTTGCTGGTGATCGGAGCTGCAACATGGCCAATCCATTCATTTCAACATCTCTTTAGCAACAGCTCTGATGGCTGCCGCCAAAATAGTTGTGTGAGGACCCACACTGGTCATGAAATGATTTAACCAAGCAATCGGCTGGGCCATGCTTTATTTACCAAGTCTGACTAATAACTGTAACAAAGCTGCAGAAATCCTAAATATTATTTCAAAATCACATTTCCCATAGAAAGTGTAAATTGGAAGTACATTCCCCTTGTCTCCTACTGCATCCTTATAAAACCAAATTCATATTTCGCCTTACCTCTTCTGTGTAGCTTTATCAGCATCACCTGTTAGTTATTCATGGCCTCTTCTCTTTGGACAGTCTATTCCAGTACTTGTGACAATGTACGGTAATTATCTGTGATCTTTCTTCCTCCCACTATATTATTCTGTAAGACCTAACTCTTAATCATCTTCCTCTCCTCAGTCCCTGGTATACAGCCTGACTCAAAATAGGCTCTCAATAACATTTTTAGGTGAATTAATGTTGAATGAATACATAAATGAATGATTATTTCAGTCAAAGAAATATGTGAGAGTATATAGCAGACCTGGCAATAATCCCTTAACATCTCTTTCTCCTTTTCATATGGGAAAAGAAATCTCGGTTTTTAGCTGGGCACATGGTTTCCTGGAATTAAGACTTTCTCAGCCTCACCTGCAGCTAGGCATGATTGTTTTCTAGAATGGGTCAATGGGATGTAGGTGGAAGTGGTATGGTAATTTAGTCAATGTTCTTGAGCACAGTTGTACAGAGGCTGTAATGGCTGCAGCTCTAGCAGTCAGTTTATACTCCAGGGTGTTCTTGGGATTGAAAGCCCTGTACCGCAGAACGACAGGATAGAAGGAATTGGGGGTTCTGATACCACAGAGAGCACACTAACCCTGGCCTGATTACTTACAGATTTCTGGAATGTGAGAGGAGAAAAATAAAAACAAAAACAAAAACAAAAAAAGTCACCCTCATACAATGTGTAAACTGAAATCCTTGCTATGATTTACCAGTAGGACCAGCTACATAATTTGTAGGGTTTGGTGCAAAATAAAAATGAGATATCTTTTGTTCAAACATGATTAACAATCCCAAGACAGCAACAGCAGAGATTAAAGCAAGTGCATAGAACCCTGTGTGATGAAGCTGACCTTGCTTACAAGGCCTGATATTACTTGATTCCTGCCAAAACTTCTTGAAACTCACTTTGTATCAATGCCATCATCAATTACTAAATTTTAGCCACAGAGGCCTTGTTTCCTGGAAAAATTAAACTCTTTCCTGCCACAGGACATCTGGACTTGGCTTTTGTAAGTTAAGAATACTCTGTGACAGGTAATTGCAATGCTCATGATTCTTGTGCTGGCTTCTTCTCCATCTTTATGAAACAAGCCAACGTAACCTCTATAGGAGAGTCTTTTTTAGCACCTCTTCACTTGAGGTATTGTAGTGCCGCCTTGTTTCTTCTGAGGTACACCTCTACTGATTTCTTATTATATTGCTTTCTTTTAGAAATTACTAGAATGTAAGCTTCTGAAGGGCAGATGCTGTTTGTGTTTTATTCATTGATATATTACTCATACAGTACACTGCTTACTTAGAACATAGTAGGAGCTCACTGAGTATTTGACATGTGGTAAATGAGGACAACTTCAAGAATTTGGGCATTTAACCTGAATCATTTGGGTTTAAGGGTAGATTTCTCTTTTCCTTCTTTCTTTCTTTTTTTTTTTTTTTTGAGATGGAGTCTTACTCTGTCACCCAGGCTGGGGTGCAGTGGCACAATCATGGCTCACTGCAACCTCCACCTCCACCTCCTGGGTTCAAGTGATTCTCCTGCCTCAGCCTCCCAAGTAGCTGGGACTACAGGCACGTACCACCATGCCTGGCTAATTTTTGTATTTTTAATAGAGACAAGGTTTCACCATATTGGCCAGGCTGGTCTTGAACTCCTAACCTCATGATCCACCCACCTCGGCCTTCCAAAGTGCTGAGATTACAGGCATGAGCCACTATGCCCGGCCAGATTTCTTGAGCTTTCTCAAAAACACTTTGCCTGATTTTACCAATTTATTCTATAAACATTTGATTCTCTATATTTGGTTATGTGGAAGTAGCCATGCAAAGGTAAAACTCACTTGTGTAAATATTTCCCAGAGTTGTTAGATGTGTGAAAAAGGAGGAATCTTCTCTCTGCTGGACATCTGTTTATATTGTAATTCATACACACATGCCACCCTTAGAATCAAAACTACTAACTTCCTTCTCTTACAGCTTACTGTCTACATCAACATGTCTACATTTAGTATTCCTTATTTTCATTAGCATGACTTTACTATTCCAGGAGATTCTTGCCCAGGCAAGTAACTTGATTGTTCATTACTGGAACTCCCTGAAATATCCATCAACCCTTCATTAGAAAACATCAACAGGGAGTTGTTTCCATAGATTCTTTGAATCCTTTGCCTCACTTCCGTTCCACCAATCCTAAACTGATATATATTACAATCCTTACTCAATCCTAATCAAGTGCTTGTGTTGGAAGAACCACTTCACACCAAACTTTTGAGGCAGGAAAATAGGGTCTGGAGGCAGGGAACATAACACCAATTCACACTTCAGTTATGACAGGAAATATCCTCTCTATAAAGGAATAGGCCAAGTAAATAACTTTGTAACTTTACTTCATCCTCTCCATTTACACAAGGCATACAGAAGTAACCATGGAATCTTCTAGAGGGTATTTAAACTCCCCAAAATTCTGTAACGGGGCTCTTGAGCCCTTATGCTCAGCCCACTCCCACACTGTGGAGTGTACTTCATTTCAGTAAATCCTTCATTCCTTCCTTGCTTTGTTTATGCCTTTTGTCCAATTCTTTGTTCAAGATGCAAAGAACCTGGACACCCTCCACCAGTGACACTTTCAATGCTCAATAAATTTTGACTTTGCCTTCCCATCCCCAAGGGGCTATGTAGTAAGAGGTAGATATAATCTGTGTAAGGTGGTGGTCTCCATTGCTATGGTGAGTGATACACTGAGTTTCGTCTTCCCAACAGGTTGTGTTGCTGATATTTGGGGAGCCAGTGTTCAATAATTTTAATACTTAAAAAATAATAAAATATGTGAGTGTATAAACTTGATTATTCAGAATAATCAGTTGCAATATATTAAGAGAAAAAAATAATGAACCCTATCTCTCGGGAGAAGCACTTTTCCTTACAGGCACGTCCCGGTCAAAAGTTTACATAAATTGTGGTACATAATGATACTCACATAAATCAGAGAGTATACAAGCATATTTCTATGCTGGCACTGCTTAGTATGGCAGACACTAGACATATGTGACTATTAAGCACTTGCTATGTAACTAGTCCAAATTGAGGTGCGCTGTAAGTGCAAGATATATCCCAGATTCAATGACTTAGCATAAGAAAATAATGTAAAATATCTAATTAAAAATCTTTATATTGATTATATGTTTAAATGTATTATTTTGCTTAGATTATAATATTTTAGACATGGATTTTGTATATAATATATATGGATTAAACATACTATATTATATATAACATATCATTAAAATTAACTTTACCCATCTCTGCATTTTAAAAAAACAAAGGTTTTAATTAATGACATACATGGCTTGCATTATATTTCTATTGAGGAACATTGTTCTCTCTACTTAAATAAGATAAAAAAACAAAAATAAAACCCCCAAACCTTGGCAAATTGCACTGTCAATAGGGAGGACATGATACATACATTTCTTCCTTGTGATGTCTTTCTTCACTAACATTTTTTACAAGATCCAAACTAACATAACCATACACAATATTTTTAAGATGTAAAATATCATTGGTAAGTGGGCACTCTTAATGTACTTGAAAGCATTAAAGATAATTACCCTTAAAAGTTGAGAAACATCTAGAAGTCGTTTTGCTTATGACTAAACTTTTAGAAAAAATGTTTCCACATTTGGCTTAGCAAGAGACATTTCAACAAACAGGAAAAGCAAGGAGGCCCAAGTGTTAATCTGTGTTCGTGGTAAATGGCGTGATAGATCTGAGACTGCAAAGTGTAATTCAATGGTAGTAAGAGGTAGATATAATCTGTAATTTTTTTCTACAACTGGTTCTTTTTTTCCTGAAGAATGATGACAGCTATCGTGCTTAATACAACAGAAGAGGGATATCCGTATTTTCACCTCCCTTCTGTCGTATTGTTTGCTTAGAGATACTCTAACCTTGTAGTGTTAGAATATAAGGGGTGGTATACCATTTCTCCTTGAAAGACACTTTTGATGAGAACAAGACAGAGATGAGATAATCTCAGGCCACTGACTCAAGCTAAAAACGGAAACAAGGCAGGGACTGGGACAAAGGTTCCTGACCTGAGGTGAAAGAAGAGAGAGAAGCTTGTTAGGACAAGGGGTGAATAAATAAAATGTCCCAGTGCCCTGGGAGGAGGCAACTTTATTCTTCACCATCGAGGACAAGAAAACTCCATTTCATTGTCATTCAGTTTTCTGAAATACAAGACCCAAGCATAAATGCAGAGGGCCTCCTTTCTGATCAGGCGATTGAGATGTTTGTTTTCACTGCAATGTGAGTTGTGTCCTCCTTTGAGTCCCTTGTCCTTTGAAGTTGTTTACATGTTTGACAAGTTTGACAGAAGTTTCTAATGTTTAAGTTCTCATACATTGATAATGGAATGTTAACAAACTGCAATTTCAAAAATACGTCTTTATTTTTGAGCTTCCCTCACATACAATTTTCCTGATGTTTTAAGCAGAGAAATAGAAAATGTTTTGACAACTGTCTGATCTTTGACAAACCTGACAAAAACAAGCAATGGGGAAAGGATTCCCTATTGAATAAATGGTATTGGGAAAACTGCCTAGCCATATGCAGAAAACTGAAACTGGACTCCTTCCTTACACCTTGTACAAAAATTAACTCATGATGGATTAAAGACTTAAACGTAAGACCTAAAACCATAAAAACCCTAGAAGAAAACCTAGGCAATACTATTCAGGACACAGGCATGGGCAAAGATTTCATGACTAAAATACCAAAAGCAATGTCAACAAAAGCCAGACTTGGAAAATGGAATCTAATTAAACTAAAGAGCTTCTGCATGGCAAAAGAAACTATCATCAGAGTGAATAGGCAACCTAAAGAATGGGAGAAAATTTTTGCAATCTATCCATCTGACGAAAGGCTAATATCCAGAATCTACAAGGAACTTAAACAAATTTACAAGAAAAAATCAACCCCATCAAAATGTGGACCAAGGATATGAACAGACACTTCTCAAAGGAAGACATTTGTGTGGCCAACAAACATATGCAAAAAGCTCATCATCACTGGTCATTAGAAAAATGCAGATCAAAACCACAATAAGATACCATCTCATGCCAGTTACAAAGGCAATCATTAAAAAGTTAGGAAACAACAGATGCTGGAGAGGATGTGGAGAAATACAAGCGCTTTTACACTGTTGGTGGGAGGGTAAATTAGTTCCACCATTGTGGAAGACAGTGTGGTGATTCCTCAAGGATCTAGAACCAGAAATAGCATTTGACCTAGCAATCCCATTACTGGGTATATACTCAAAGGATTACAAATCATTCTATTCTAAAGACACATGCACACGTATGTTTACTGCAGCACTCTTCACAATAGCAAAGATGTGAAACCAACCCAAATGCCCATCAATGATAGACTGGATAAAGAAACTGTGGCACATATACACCACGGAATACTATGCAGCCATAAAAAAGGATGAGTTCATGTCCTTTGCAGGGACATAGATGAAACTGGAAACCATCATTCTCAGCAAACTAACACAGGAACAGAAAACAAAACACTGCATGTTTTCACTCATAAATGGGAGTTGAATGATGAGAACACATGGACACAGGGAGGGGAACATCACACACCGGGTCCTGTTGGGGGGTGGGGAGCTAAGGGAAGGATAGCATTAGGAGAAATACCTAATGTAGATGAACGGGTTGATGGGTGCAGCAAACCACCATGGCATGTGAATACCTATGTAACAAACCTGCACATTCTGCACATGTATCCCAGAACTTAAAGTATAATTTTTTTAAAAAAAGGAAATGTTTTCAGACAAGATGATATTGTAACTTTGAACTTTGACTCTTCAGCTCTGCTGTTTTGGCAGCATAATAACTCTTTCCTTGAGGAAACTTCCAGCACTGTTTTCCTGGCATACGGAATCAATAAAAGAATGCTTTAGTATTTTATAAGAACAAGATTTTCCCAATTTCTTTCAAGGAAGAAGAAAAACTGGAAATCATTCAGAAAATCTTGTTCTTTTGAGTTTTCTTGGCAACTTAAGTATGTAGCATAGAAAGCTAGGAGAAAATTGAAATACAAATAAACCCTGAAGTAATGATTACTTAAATACCATGACATGAATCTCTAGAGTTGGCCCTTGTTATAAAAGATAAATAGCTGTTACTTCCTAATTCTGATTGTTTTGCTGAGAAGATCTATTATATATAGTCACCACGGACCCATGCTTTCGATATGCATCTCTCTCTTCAGTGATTTTCTCAGACATACGAATTGTGTGTACAGCCAAGGAAGTGTTTGGGCTTATTTCAAAGGAGGGAAGACTAAGACTAGGGTTATGTGCCAAAACCAAACAGCTACTTTTATGGAAACATAAATTTAAAAACTATTACTGTAACTGGTGGTGGAAATTAGAAATTTTTGTTCTCAATTGCGTGGTTAATCCCTTGTCTAGATGACTATTTTGGTGCTTTCTTTAGAAGAAATAAAAAATGTATTTCCACTTGTGCTACATTTATGTTTTATCTCTGTGTCCTATTGCTATCTAGGGATCTTGACTCATCTGAGATTACAAAGGAGAGAGACCTCAGTTGGTGGTACAGGGAAAAATGGTATTTAGACTTTAAATATAAATCCTCTATATTATTAATATTTTAAATCAGTGAACTCACTCTAGGCTTTAACTGTAAAAAAAATTACAAGTGATTAAAAAAAAAAAAAAAAAAAACTAGACCAAAATGGGTGTAAGTACAAGAGGAATTTATTGATCTGAGTAACTGAAAAGCTCTGTTTGTCTCAGCAGGTGAGTTTTGATACAGCAGCTCAGAAGTTGTCACTGAAGACCTTCCATGGTCCTTCCAGGTCAGGGAATTGCTGCTGACATTCTCACACCAAAATTTCCATCTTAGAATAGAGATGCATCCTAAGGAAAGACCTTTTAGGATGGTTCCCCAGGAAAATTGGTCTTTGTCCCAGTGTTATGGGCTGAGATATGTGCCCCCAAGTTCATATGTTGAAGTCATATCCCCCAGCAACTTAGAATGTGACTGTATTTGGAAACAGTCTTTAAAAAGGTCATCAAGTTTAAATGAAGTAATTGGGGAGGACCCTAACCCAGTAGGATTGGTATTCTTTGAACAAGAGGATTTTGGGACACATAGCCACACAGAGGGAAGACCATGTGGAGACAGGAAGACACTCATCTACAAGCCAAGAAAAGAGGCCTCAATAAAAAAGAAAAAGAAGAAAAAACCCTATTCCTATCTGGGGATCTCGACTTGCCAACACCTTGTTCTCAGACTTCTAGCCTCTAGAACTGTAAGAAAACACATTTCTGTATATGCTACCTAGTTTGTGGCACTTTGTTATGGCAGCCTAGCAAATGAGTACACCCAGCATTCATAGCAAAAGCTTCAGGGGTCACTTCTACAGGACCTGCTTAGGTCATGCACTACCCTGAGTACTGTGACCAACAGCTCGGAATAGCTGAATAACTGGCTTCAGTCACTCTGGGCTTGCCCCTGAATCTGGGGAGGAGGGGGATTTTGTCCCTACCTAAACAACAGGGCTGAAACTCAGGGAAGGGGTTCTCTTAAAGCAAGCTATGGAAATAGAGGCACCCTACAAGTATCTACAGCATATACAAACACTGAGAATGCAGCTCCCCATATGGTGTTCTACAGAAGTTCATGCCGATGTGCCTGTTACGGAGAATTCGCCTGTGGTCCCTGGAGGTTTCTGTGCAGTCCGTTGGTTAACTCTCTTGAATGGAAGTTCTGCTCCTAAAACTGGGAGATATTTTCAAGTATAACCTGTCCTCCAATATATGTCTTCCATTAATCATAGTTTACTTTAATCCAGGTGCTTTGGGCCTTCCTTCAGTAGCCTGGGGTTACAGCCTAAGACCAATTGTGAAACAGGACTCAGCAATTTACTGTGTCCACGCTGCTGGCAAGAGCCAGCTGTGAGGATTTTATTGAAGGGTTGTGTGAGAAAATGGAGATCAGATATTGCTTACTGATAGTAAACAATTTAATAAGACTCTTTATTGAGGATAACTGGGCCTCTGTTCCTTTCCGACCTCCCCGTTCACTTTGCTGGCACACTTCTGCTTTAGGGCCCTGCCCTTCTTGCTCCTGTTTAGAGGCTCTTCCTGGGATATCCATACGATGCGCTCCCTCCTTCCTTCAGGTCCCCATTCCAATGCCATCGTATCTGTGAGGCCTTCTTTGACCACAGCACTCTGCCGCTCTCTTCCCTACTTAATTTTCCTGCATTGTACTTGTTGCCTCTGATACCCTATTTATGTACTTGGTTATAGGTTTGTCATCTACCTCTTGACCCCCAGTAAGGGTGGAAGTGAGAAGTGTTGTCATATTTCCTGCCATATCCTTTGTCATTTAAAATAGTAAACAGAAGCCACATAATAAATTTTTGTTAAAAGAATGCCTTTCTTTTTTCACCTAAGTTTCTTTTCAGCAGTCATTAGATCTCCTTCTATTGACCCCCTCATGTTAAAAGATACACACATATATGTGTGTATTCACCTATGCATATATAAACAGACATGCCTATGTGCATGTTTGTGTATGTTCAGACACACACACGTTTCCTGGGACAATATTAAAGCCATCTCTTCAGTCTATCCTGACTCCTCATCCCACTTGCCTTTTGTTAGGCAGCAAAGCCATGTGATCTTTCCAGGCCCACTCCAGAACTGCCACGTGGTACTCAGCGAGGCTCTGGCTCCCTGAGTGAATGGCATCTACATAGGAATCCAATGTTTTCCTCGTGCCTTCTTCAGTTACTGATCAAAGAGAAGTCATAGCAATCTAATTACCATATTGAGGTCTTTTTTTTTTTTTCTGGCAGAATATGTGTCATTTGAGATTCCTTTTACACTTTGCATGCATTTTCTTTTTGAACCTTTCAAAAAGATACAGTACATTTTCTGTTGTCTTTTGTAGGACCCAGTTTTTCTTTACATGGCCTGAGTGTCTTATGCAATCTGATCCCTGTCCATCCCAGCAGGGATCAGTGGTGTTATAGCTGATCTCTGAACACTGAGCTGAACACTCAGTGAACAGATATAACATCACTATCTCCTGCCACATTCCCCTTCATGCTCTTATTTTCACCATCCCTATTGACTTCTTTCTTCTTCAAATGCACTGTGTGCCTTCCATCTTCTCAGAGTAGGTCAGAAGTTTTGAAGGAGCAGCTGGACATTTATTTTTGCATTTGTGCCTAAAGTCTAAATCCTTGAGCTGCCCCTCACAGTACCAATGTTCCTCTACCTCTAAGATATGACAAGGGGCTGATGCAGAATTAACTCCTTGAAACTCATTTGGAGTTCATTTGCTAGAGAAAGAAGAAGCAAAACCCATAAATTTTATGACATTCTTTTGGTATTCAGGCCAGATTCTCTGTCAGTATATATCCTGTTTATGTAAGCGAGGAAATTGGAATAAGCATGAGGAGTGTGTAGCATGGTTTTCCTAATTGAGTTTTTTGAGAACTGGACAGTCTTGATTCTACCTGTTACTATGCCACCATAAATAGCCACCGTCATGTAAGAATAAAGCCAGCATTAGAATTACTAGTATCTACAAGGGTCCTGTTTCACATTTCTTGGATTTCAAAGGCGGCTCAGCACTTTTGCTGTATCAACTTACTCAGTAGCCCAGGCTGCAGCTGTGCCTTTTGTGCTAGCAGGGGAACCAGGGTCAATAGCAGAGGAGACTCCTCCAGGCACACAGGCCTTCTTCTCATATGCAGTTCACTTTGACTGGAACACTCACCTTTTCCTATTAACCCTTGCAGAGTCTTCTGAACTTATAAAGGCAGCAATCCTGTTTATCTTATTTACAACTTTTCTCTCCAGTGGCCAGCATAACACCTTGTACATTGTAGGGATATCATAATTATTCCCTAAATTAATGAATGAATTAAATGTAAAGCTAAATTTATCCCATGAATAAAATTGGTACTACAGAGAAAATTTGACACATGGCTTCACAGGGTTTATGTACCTGTAAAACAACTAACCACTGAAGTCAGATATCTTGGCACAAGTCAGAGAAGATATGCAAATATTTCCCTTTGGAATAAACCACTGTTATAACAAGTAATAACATTAGAAATGATAAATACTAAAACAACAACTATTTCTGTAACCTGTATCATTTGCTAGTACTTTAATCAAAAATTTCCAATTTATCATAGGCCAGATATTATTCTATCTAGGTATCATTATATCTGATTTTTCTGCCGAAGACCCAGGGATCATTAAGGTTAAGAACCTTGCTGAAGTTCACATGGCTGACTGGGTGCCTAAGTTGGGATTTAAGCAAACTGTACTCTTCCTAGTTTACAGGCAAGAGCTAGTGTTGATATTTCTGACAGGCCAAGGTAATTGATTTGGCCACTCCAATGTCTGTGCTGGGATCTATAAAACCCTGAAGAGCAAGCCGACACGATAAAACAGATGGCTCTGTGACCCGAAATCTCAGAAGTGCTGATGTGGCCAGAGCAGAGGCTGCTTTGGGCTACAGTTACAAGAGGGAAGAGAAAGACCTAAGAGAAGCTGGGACAAGGTTTGTGGGGACAGTTTTTCTCACCAAGAATGTCTGTTTTCTGGGAATGGCTGGATAACACACAATGGCTTTGGAAGCCTTTGGCATGACCTGGGGTAGAGAGAATAATGAGAGAGTTTTCTACTGACATGTCAGATGACATGCTGGCTTTCTAAATTAATGAATCAATTTCTTAAATTTCCTCTCACCATTTTTTTTTCCTTCTTTTACCTTGATTAAGTTTTATTTCTGATCTCATTTGTGGTGGCTCTGGGGTCAACTGTTCAAAGAAACCTGTAGGGAAAACCCGTGCTCTGGTTTAGGTACCTAGAATTTGGGTTATAGAAGAGGAAGATTTTTTTCAGAGTTGCTAGGCAGCCTTATGCTCATCTTGCCCCGCTACCTCCCCAAATTCCAATATGACTCAAAAGCAGGATCAAAGCTACAGAGTAAGGACCAATCTTCACTTCTGGTAAACAAAAGAGGCTACAGTGAATTAAGAGGTTAGGAGCCATGGAGACCTGGAGCTGCCTAGGAAACAAACTGAGATAAGTTAAGGCAGCTGGACCTGGTGACTCAACTCCACACGCTTAGACTTTGAAGTTATATTCGTTCATTCATTCATTTATGTGTCAAATGTATAGTAGAGGAGGAAAAAATGAACACTCAATGAGAAGAGATAGGGAATAGAGATCATAATAGGTTTAGGGTGAAAGAGAAAAATAGAGCAGTAGCTTATGGGGCAGATGGGGTAACAGGAAACGTTTTCCATTTATTTGGTATAGTTAGGCTGAGGACAATAAGTAAGTGGAGAGACTGAGGAGTCAGGAGTGACTGACAGAATAATGCCCAGAAAGTGTGTTAGGATTCCATCCTTGCATGGAGGTGTTGGATTTGACAAACCATACCATGCTTCTTTCTTTGAGATGGAGAGAGGAGATGCTGTTATCTGTTTACCTCATTTAGGAATTCCTTCTCCAGAAGACCCAAAGTATGTTTCTTGTTAAATCATGGACAACATGATTGATTAATTAATCATTAATAAATAAATAAATAATTGACCTCAGATAAAGTCATGGATTACTTGTAGAATGTTTGTCATGTAATAGGTAAATTATAAATTATTTACTCTTTCAACAGGTTTACTTTGTACTAAGATTTCGGAGTACAAAGCAGAGTAAGACCTAACCTTTATCCTCAATGGACTAGCATTATAGTAAGAGTAACAAGGATATAAACAGATCTTTATAAATATTTTTAATGCAATGATCAAGGTACTTGGAGGCAGTGTCACCCAGTAGTGGCATATGTATTCATGTATGTATTGGGGTATGCATGTTAATAGCAGAAAAGGGCCCTGGAAGCAATGCATGAGGTGAACATATTTCAAATTTTATAACATGCTTTAAAAATTAACATGTATATTTATTATAGAAAATATTTTTAAAAGAAATTAAAATGAGTACATTTTCATCATAATATAGCATCACCGAAGGAAAGACTACTACTGGATTTAAGCCAAACTTTTATTCTTGTGTGTGTGTGTGACTTTGACACTGGACAAATTTTATCGCATCTCTGGGTATCAGTTTCCTCATCTGAAAAATGAAGCGGTTGGCCTCCACGGCTGCTTCTAGGTATGATAGTCTGAGTCTTTGATCTAAGAACAAATTAATATAGCACTGAGAGCATAAGTGATTTCTAATTGCTAAAGTGTGACAATTTAAAATAAGAAGCCAAAATGGTCTCCGTAATTAGCTCTGACACATGCCCCCTCTATGACAAAGGTCAGCCATTTTAATTTCCTGTCTTGCTTGCTCTATCCCCCAAAAGGGGGATAACATTTCTGATACCTGCCTTTTTTTCATGAATCTCTTGTCCAGATTAATAAGGACCTTACTTCTCTGAAGGAAATAGCTCACATATTGAAGGTATATTAATTCCTTTAGGCCATTAGGGCATCATTTGCTTAATTTGATTCCAAGTGACAGCCATGAACCCCATTTTCTTTGGTAAGCTTGTGACTTCAGCTTGTAAAACAGAAAAGCTATTTAGAAGGAAGAGGATCAATGTTCATAGAGTCTCCTTAATATCTGCTGATTATTTTTTTTCCCAGGTAGTATTTGCTTTAAAATGTTATCATGCTGTTACTTAAATAAGCATTTATAGGGTGTTTGTTTTTTCCTTATCTACCAGTGACAGCTATATCACAGGCTGAAAAAGCTATGGATTTTTACAAAAGTTAAGTCTCATAAGGATTGATTCACACTCATTTGAGTATGCAGGATGCTACTTTCAACCTTAGGGTTTTTGCCTTAGGAGATACACATGACTCAGAAACCTTCATTAGCAACCTCTTCTTTACTAGCAAAAGTCAGAAATTGGGCCCTGTAGTTTAGTTATGTTACTTGGAATTGTGTTATTTGCTGAATGGGTTCAAGTCAAAGAGCAACAGTTTATTGCAAATGACCTGCAAGGCCTTGTGTTAGGGCATATAAAGATTCTCTGAAAAGGTCTACAATTTAGCAGGATAGAAATCTGCAGCATCCTTCTAACTCTGATAAGTGTCTTGATAGCAGTACAAAGAGCTGTGGGAATTCAGAGCAGAGGCAGAAATAATGGAGAAATACCAGCCTTTAGTGGGCCATCACCAGCCAAAATAAAGCATTCCCATTAGAGTATGAAGGGGGAAAAAGCCTCATGGCCTTTTCTTCCACTGGTTGAAAGAAGGAGACCTTAGCCATTGGCAGAATGATGTGCCTGTAGCTAACTTCCCAAATAATGTCCTAGAGACAAACTGTATTATTACTGGAGTTAACTGCAGACTGAGGCACTGACACATCCGCACTCTCTTCCTTTCAATAGTTTCTCCATTTTGTGCCCAGTTCAGGATTGCAAGAGGAGAAGTATAATTTCCAGGCACTTTCACATTAGATAGTAGAGCCTTGCATGGAAAATAGCAATTTCCTTTTCCTTCCCTTTTCTCTTCCTTCATATGTCAGTCTCTTGATGAGGAACTGAAGGCTGGTAGGAGAATGGATAATTGAAGAATTGAACCATTTGAAGTCTTAGAAGGCTTTTAGGATGATTTTCATTTGTTCTTTGTGCTTTTTCAAATGATTGAAAAAACAAAAATAAAAATAGTTGAAAAATTGTTGAGAAATAGGGCAAGTATGCTATATGTCAGATAACATCAAATGATTTTCCAAAGAAATTCTACCTATTTGCAAGCCCAGTTGTATAGTATGATTCCTAGTCTATATCCTTGCCAATATTTGATAATATCTGACTTTTAAATTTTTGCTAATCTGGTGTGTGTAAAATGATTTCTTTGTATAAATTTAATTTGTGTTTTTCTTATTATAAGTGAAATTGAACATCTTTAATGTGTCTTTTTCTCTCCTATTAAGTGCCTATTTATGATTTCTTCTAAGTGTTTCTTTTTTAATTGTTTTCTTTTTTTACTGAAGAGTAGGAGTTATTTCTGTATTGTTGATTTTTGTGTGTTATTTGTGCTGTTAACTTTCTTCTCTAAATTTGTGGTTTGCCTTTTCATTTTCTTTATATTTTGATAAACTAGAATTTTTAATCTTAATAAAATTAAATTCATCAATCTTGTTCTTTATGTGTTGGGCTTATTGTATCTTGTTTAAAAGAACTTTCTTATCTGGCGATCATAAAAATATTCTATATTGTCTTCTAATATTTTTATAGTTTTGCTTTTTGCACATAAGTCTTTAATATCCTTTGAAATTGATTATCGCACATGGTAGACACAGGGCCCAATTTTTTAGTTTTCTATAATGATGAAATTAAGTATTGAAAGTCAATAAGTTAGTTCCTCACTGGTCTGCTGCGCCAGTTCTGACATAAATTAAGTTTCTGTATAAATGTGGATATTGTTTAAATTGGCCTTCTCAGATATCACCAAAAGAGGAGACAAAGTTGAGTTTATTGCATAGTGTGTTAAAAGAGAACATAACTTCACAAAACACTGGCAACATCCTAGAGTGGGGAAAGTAAGGTCAAAATCTATTGAGAATTGGAAGTGCGATTAAGACTTGCCTTTTACTGTGAGGACTTGCTTAGTATTAGGTAAGAATCACGACACTTGAGGACTGGTGGGAAAAGTAAAGAGGGGATTTTGAGGTCAGGAATTCAAAGCATCTCAGCGTGTAAACTGCTGATGTTTTCCATGGAAGAGTTGTTGAGTCTTTTGGAACGTTCCTGTGATAAACAATAAAACCATTTGCTTTGACAGGACAGTCATGGAACAGTAAAGAAATGCTAGGAAAATAGTGAAATAGCACAGTCATATTCATATTGGCAATAAGGTGTGGTTTCAGTTCTCAGTGTCCAGGCACAGCGTGAAAGTAAAAGGTTTTGGTTCTCAACATATTTCTGGACTGTCTGTTCTGTTGGATTGGTCTTTTTTTTTTTTTTTTCTTCAATTCCTGCTCTGATATAATCCTTTCTTAATTAATAGCATTCTAGTAAGTCAGAATATCTTGTAAGATAAGGGCCTCCCATCTCGTTTCCTTTGATGAGTTTCTTGGCTATTCTTGGCTCTTTCCATATCAATTTTAAATTAGCTTCCCAAGTTTCTTACACATGGACACGTGCACATACACAAAACTTGTCAGAATTTGATTATGATTTTAATGAGTTATCAGTAAATTGTGCCAGAAATGACTTATAATATTTAGTCTTCTAATCAATGAACATGGTATGTCTCTCCATTTATATAAGTTTTTCTTAATTTCCTTCACTAAAATCATAGAAATTACCACAAAGGACTTATACGTTTTTTGTTATGTTTGTCTTAGCCACTTTATTGATGTTTTAGATGCTATTTTTGATGTTACTCATTAAAATTATCTATTTTAAACATTTGTTTCTGGTATATAAAAATGCAATTAATTTCAATTACTGATTTTTGGACCTAGCAATTTAATTTACTTTCCCAATTAATTCGAATAATTTCCTTGTATATTCTTTCCTATTTTTTCATGTGAACACTCATATTGTCTATGACTAATGCCAGTTTTTTTTCTTCCATCCCTGATTTTATGCCTTTTATTTATTATTCTTGCTTTGCAATGCTGGATAGGATCCATATTGAATAGAAATGTATTTCTTTTTTTTTGTTTGTTTGAAAGTAAGGTGAGTGCTTGCAGTGTTTTGTCATTAAGTAAGATACAGATTTTTCTATAGATGCTTTTTAATAAATTAGGAAAGTTTTTCATTATTCTTGGTTTGCTTAGAGGTTTTTTTTCAATCATGATTGCAAGTAAAATTGTATCAAATATTTTTCCTTTTTCTCTCAGGGTAATTATGATTTATAATGTAATCAATGATTTTTCTAATATTAAATTAATATGTACTTCTGGCTAAATCCAATGCAGCTGTGTTGTATTGTATTTTCATTTTTGCTGAATTTTGATAGCTAGTATTTTGTGATTTTCTTTTTTCTTTCTTTTTTTTTTTTTTTTTTGAGACAGTCTTGCTTTGTCACTTAGGCTGGAGTGTAGTGTCGCAGTCTCGGCTCACTGCAACTTCCACCTCTTGGATTGAAGCAATTCTCATGCCTTGGCCTCCTGATTAACTGAGACTATAGGTGCATGCCACCATTCCTGGCTAATTTTTGTATTTTTAGTAGAGAGGGGCTTTCGCTGTCTTGTCCAGGCTGGTCTTGAACTCCTGAGTTCAAGAGATTTGTCCACCACAGCCTCCCAAAGTGCTGGAGTTACAGGCATGAGCCGCCTCACCTGGCCTTTGTATTTAGATATTTACTCTCATCTAGTATCCCTCATGTTCCCTGGCTCACTGTAGCATACCCTGCTTTTTCCAACAAGCCAGGCTTATAGGGCATGCTATTGAAATTTATTTGTTAGCACAATTGCCAGTTACTTCATGTCACAGAATTTAGGGCTTGTTTCAAAAGTTAGCACTACAAATATTACATCTACATATGCTGAGTGTTTAAGATATAACCCTGCATTTTTCACTAAGATTTTATAAAAATTGCATAAGTCAATAAATGGAAATAATAAATGCAAATGGTATTATGATCATTGTAAAGAAAAACTTTACATCTCTCTATGGATTGCTTGGAATTCTATTTGACTGCTAATTGGGTATTGTTAACTATATATATTCAGTATATAAGTGACTATTACTTAGAGGCAAATACTATAAATTATCTTATTCCTCCTTCTAGAAAATGAACACTGAAAATTATATGTCTCATATTCTTTAATTTAAAAATAGAAAATCATAAGCTCACAAGCTCTGAGTAAACTCTAGCTCTCAAAAATCATGCTGTAGCCGGAGACCATAGGTCTTTAGTTAGTGGGTAGCAAATAATCTGGACAGGATAAGAAACTGTTGATTCAGAGGTGTTGATGAGACTAGGATCTGAACCATGGAGCCACTTAGAGCCAGACAGACAAAGATGAAGCAGGGATTGTTTCTTTTAGGTATATTACAAATATCTAGGAGAAAGTTCCTTCATAAAGATTTACAGCTTTTATCGTAAAATTCCAGGGCTAGGTATATTAAATTTACTTGTCTATAAGGTGCCTGAATTTTCACATTACTTGGGTAGTATCAAAACTCTTTGTATCTGTTTTTTCTTTTGGGCATGCTCTAGTAATTATCTCTAACAGAACTATTTCTGTAACAAAAAATTACGTGAAATGGAAATTAAACATCTAACTTGTCAAAGAAGAATTCTTAAGGGAAATTAGGAATATCTTGAGGACAAATGAAAATGAAAACACAACACACCAAAATTTATGGGATGCAACAAAAGTAGTACCAAAAGTGAGGTTTATAGTGATAAATGCGTATGTTGAAAAAAGAAAAGATCTCAGATCAGCCACCTAACTTTATGCCTCAAAAGATAGAAAAATATCAACAAATTAAACCCAAAATTAACAGAAGAAAGGAAATAAAAAAGATTAAAGTAGAAAAAAACAAAGTAGAGAATGGAAAAACGTTAGATAACATTAAAAAAAAACCCTAAGACTTTTTTTTTTTTTTTTAAGATTGACCAAATTGACAAATCCTTGGCTAGATTAAGAAAAAAGAGAAAAGATTCATATAACAAAAATTAGAAAGGGAAGAGGAGACATTATAACTGAAGCCATAAAAATAAAATGGATCACAAGAAACTACTATGAACAGATATATACTAACAAATTGGATAAGCTAAAAAAAAGATTAATTTATAGAAACATACAATTTACCAAGTCTGAATCATGAAGAAATAAAAATCTAAACAGACCTATAACTAGTAAGGAGATTGGATCAGTAATCGGAAACCTCCCAACAAAGAAAGACTCAGCATCAGAGGACTTCGCTACAGAATTCCACCAAACATTTAAAAAAGAATTAACACCAATCCTTCCCAAACCTTTCTAAGAAATAGAACACTTCTAAATTCATTTTAGGCCAGTATTCCTCCAATACCAAAATCAGACAAAGATAGTACAAGAAAGGAAAACTACAGACCAGTATCTCTGTGATGGATATTAATGCAAAAATCCTCAACAAAATACTGGCAAACTGAATTCAACAACACATTAAAAGGATTATACACCATGGCCTAATGGAATTTATTACTGAAATACAAGGGTGGTTTCACACATGAAAATAAATCAGTGTAATGCACCACGTTAACAGAATGAAAGACAAAATTATGTGATTATCTCAATTGATGCAGAAAAAGCATTTGACAAAATTAACATCCACTCATGATGAAAACAGTTAACAAACTAGGAATGAAAGGAAATTACCTAAAGATAATAAAGGCCATATGTGAAAATCCCACCGCTAACGTCATGCTCAATGGTTAAAAAAAAAAAAAAAAAAAAAAACTTAGAGGTGCACTTACCTCTAAGTTCAGGAACAAGACAAAAATGCCTACTCTCACTGCTTCTATTCAATATAGTATTGGAAGCCTTCACCAGAGCAACTGGGCAGGAAAAAGAAATGGAAGAAATCCAAACTAGAAAGGAAGAAGTAAAATGATCTCTGTTCATAGAAGACATGATTTTACATGTAGAGAACCCTAAAGATTTCCCTAAGAAACCTGTTAGAATAAACTAGTTCAGTAAAGTTGCAGAATACAAAATCAATATGCAAAATCAGTTGTGTTTCTACATATCCACAATGAACAAAATGAAAAGCAAACTAAGTAAACAACCCCATTTACAAACATCAAAAAATGAAATACTTAGGAATATACTTAGCCAAGGGGAAAGAAAGCATGTACACTGAAAAGTATAAAACGTTGCAGAAATAAATTAAATAATACTCAAATAAATGAAAATCATATCTTGTTTCCATGAATTGGAAGACTTAATATTGCTTAAATGTCCATACTACCCAAAGTGATTTGCAGACTTAATGCAATCCCTATCAAAATCCTAATTACTTTTTTTTTTGTAGGAATAAAGAAAACTATCCTAAAATTTTAATGGAATTGCAAAGGACCACAAATAGATGAAACAATATTATGAAAGACAAACGAAGGGGGAAGCCTCAAACTTTCTGATTTCAAAACATATTATAAGGCCACAGTAATTAAAACAGTATGGTGCTGGTATAAAGACAGAGGTACAGACCAAGGGAATGTAATAGATAGCCTAGATATAAACCCTCACATTTATCATCAAATTATCTTCAAAAGGGTACACAGTGAGAAAACTATAATTGGGAAAACTGGATACCTACCTACAAGAAATAAAGTTAGGTCCTTAACTATACACTATATGCAAACATTACCTAAAATGAATTAGAGAACTAAACATGAGACATGAAACTACAAAACTCCTGGAAAAAAATACAGATGAAATGCTTCTAATGTTGGACTTGGCAATGTTTTTTTTCATATCACACCAAAAGCACAGGCAACAAAAGTAAAAATAGACAAATGGGACTACATCAAACTTAAAAACTTCTGTGCAGCAAAGGAAACAGTAAACAGAGTGAAAAAAAGCAACAGAATGAGAGAAAATATTTGCAAACTGCACATATGATATGAAGTTAATATTCAGAATATGTAAAGAATTCCTACAACTCAACCACAACAACCAAAAACAATCCAATTAAAAATGGGCAAAGGACTTCAATAGACATTTCTCCAAAGGTCTACAAATGGACAACAGCATGTGAAAAGATACTCATCACTAATCATCAGGGAAACACAAATTAAAACCACAATGAAATATCACCTCATATTCATTAGGATAGCCACTATTAAAAAAAAAAAAAAAGAGAAGGCTGGGCATGGTGGCTCATGTCTGTAATCTCAGCACTTTGGGAGGCCGAGGTGGGTGGATCATGAGGTCAGGAGTTCAAGAGCAGCCTGGCCAAGATGGTGAAACCCCGTCTCTACTAAAAATACCAAAAAATTAGCTGGGCATGGTGGCGGGTGCCTGTAATACCAGCCACTAAACCTGAAAATTGTTGGTGAGGATATGGAGAAATTGAAAACCTTATGCACTGTTAGTGGGCATGTAAAATGGTGCAGCCACTATGGAAAATATTATTGAGGTCCTTCAAAATATTAAAAATAGAATTATCATATAATCTAGAAATCCTTCTGGGTATTTATCCAAAAGAATTGAAAACAATATATTAAAGAGATGTTTGCACATTCATGCAGCATTATTCATAAGAGACAGGTGGCATAAGCAAGCCAGATGTATACTGACAGATGAATGGATAAAGAAAATGTGGTATACACATACAATGAAATATTATTCAACCTTAATAAAGGACATCCTGTCATATGTTATAACATAAATGAACCTTAAAGATATTATGTTACACAAAATAAGCTGGTCACAAAATGACAAATACTATATGATTCTACTTACATGAAGTATCTATAGTTGTCAAACTCTCAGAAACAGAAAGTTGAATGGTGGTTGCCAGTGGTTGGGGGAGGCAGAAAATGGGAGTTGTTCAATACAGTTTCAGTTTTGCAAGATGGAGAAAAGAATACATGAATGTGCATTTAATTTGGCAATTATAAACCTTTGTGGGAACTGCCCAGAGTGTCTAGCACAGTGGCTTGCACAAATTTGTTTAAGTAATGTCTATTAGACCAAATTATATTTATTGACCAAGGTGGAAGAAGTTATTTATGAATTTATAGACTATGGCAGTGTTTCTCAGAATTTTCAAATGCATTGCCTTCTTTCATCAAGCACAAAAGCTCTCATCTTTTTTTGTGTGTTATTTGTAATTTCAAAATAAATTATACAGCATGATTAAAAATGTATACAATAGCAATTTTTGAATATATCTTGTCACACTGAACATATGTCCATCCGTCACTGATTTCTGTCTTCCCTAGTTAGTATGTTTCCAAGCTTGGAATTGCTGCTGGAATCTAAAACAGAGATGGCAAATAAAGGCACATATGCTTGTCACTGTCCCCTTTTTTTAATATATGGCAGAAATGAATCATATTACTTTCTTTTCCACTGCACCCAGACATAGCATCTGAACTCTTCTCAATACAACCCATGTGGCAGCCACAGCGATGGATTGTTGTTAGTATGCAAGATGAGGTCATCTTTCCATCCTTGGCTTTGGGTGTAATTTTCAGGTGATTGAATTTATGTATAAGGGTCTGTGGATCAAAATAATGTACACGCTGATGTTGCACATGGAACAACTGGAAAGTAGTCTGAATGCAGGAGCAGCTCATCTAGCTGTGCCCATTCCAAGTGCTCAAAAGTCTACCTAGTTCGAACATCTACATATAATAATAACATGAATATCTGTCCCTTCAAAACATCTTTAAAAGATGATGAAATTATATTTGGAGAATAACTGAATATATACTTTACAATGCAAACTCTATTATTTACCATAAATATATTTATGTGAACTCAATAATTTACCATACATAATATATGGTATATATGGTATGTATGGTATTATGGTATATATGGTATCATATATAATATATGGTATATATGGTATTATGGTATATATGGTATCATATATATGGTATATATGTTATTATGGTATATATTATATATATGGTAATATATATAATATACCATATTTAATATATGGAATATTATTCAACTTTAGTAAAGGACATTCTGTCATATGTTATAATATGATTTTATAACATGAATGAATATAATATATGTAATATACCATATGTAATATATGGTATACATAGGGTAAATTATATATATATAATAAAATGTGAAGACTATGCAATAGATTATGCTATCTGCCTCTGTTCTCTTCCAATGTGGGACTAGAGTTACTGAATCTGCTGAAATGCTCGTGGGGCACATTCCATGTTCATGTTCTCCACAATGCTAGTATGTTACAAGACAAGTATACTAGGCATCTTACTGGGGAGCTCAAGAGTTTATTGTTTTTGTTTATTTTTGCTATGTAGAAATGCTTCCATCTTTTGCATCAGCATTTCTCGTATCTGTGGTCTGTCTGGCAATACAAACTCATTGAGGTGGATACGTATGTGTGCATGAATGTGTGTCTTTGTGTGTGGTGAGGGAGTTAAGAATATGCCACCCCAAAATATGCTGCCCTGGCATATTAGCTACTTCGAGTTAAAGGCACTTGGAAAACAGCAGCTACAAGAAGATTACTCTGACCTTCCTTCTGTTTCTTAAAAGCAGGGGATGAAATTCCCATGTGAAGGATGTCCTCCATGTACCGTAAGGAAAGTATCATTCCCATCATCAAGGATGGGAAACAGGGACCAAGGGAAATCTACACAAACAAACCTTGTTAAACTAACCCTCATCCCCCTCATCACTTCTCTCCTCAATTAACTACCTTAGCCCAACCCCCTCTGCCTTGTCACGTTTTTGTAATTCACTGCTCTTTGTCCAACTCAGTATGTAAGTATTCAATTCTAACCGCATCTTTGGGTCTTCATTTCCTCGTGAAGGCTTCTATGCTACATAAAACTTATACTAAATAAATCCATATCTTTTTCTCCTGTTGATTGATCTGTCTTATTTCAATTTAATTCTCAGGCCCAGCCAAAAGACCCTAGGAGGGTAGAGGTAAAATGTTGCCTCTGCTACATTGTGTATGTGTTTCCCTTTCTTGGAGTTTTAGTTGAAAACTAGTTCTTCCACTTGTGCAGTTTCAGGTTACTTTTTGCATATTATCTTCAAACATTCTACCAGAAGCAGGAGTTCTGTTGGTTTCATTTTTATAACGATCATGCCCAATGCCAAGTTGGATACATAGAGTGCCTTATTAGGAAGGTGAATAGTTTTCAGGTATTGAGTGCAGACTTTCCCCTTCACATACATGTACAGGTCATCGGCTGTCATCTCTAAGGTGGAGAACCTCAGGAAGGAACGATGAGTTGTGTATCTTAGAGGGTGAGATACTGGGCTTCAGGGCTCCAGGCATGCCAAACATTCCCATGACCCAAGTATTGCATGATGTCACAAAGCTGCCAGGCTTTGTGGGACAATTTGGGCTTGAACACTGTTCATTCAGCAGTAACCAGTATGAATGAAAGATTGAAAGAGACTCTGAACTATTTCACATGACCGTAGGGGTCAAAGAGTCAAAAATACAAAAAATCAACTCAATTTGATAGTGCATTAAGTTGTCCTTCCGAATTCTGCACCTAGCATATTTATACTTCCCTAGAAAGAAAGAAAAAATGACTCCCACCTTCAGAATCTAAGGTCTGAGGAGGAAACATATACCTCTCCTAAGGGACTATTCACTTATCCCTCTACCCACCCCCACCTCCCAACCCTGGCAAGGTTATTCTAAAAGTAGACTACGGGGAGACCCTTTTAATGTGATTGGAACTCTCACCTTGGCAGCCAGCTCTCAGACAGCCTGCTGAATGGCTTCTCATAAACCCAACAAAGTGTTAAATACCGCGATAAAACCTTCCATCTTCCCTATCCAGCCGGGGTTGAGCTGGTGCTACTAAAGTGGACCCATCTGTGTCTGTGTCCGTTTGATGAGGAAGGTGCAGTTGATTCATCCTCAGTGCCTTCTGTCATCAGCTCCTCTTAATGGGAGAAGTTGTGAGTAGTTTGGAGGCAAGTCAGACTAAGCTTGGAACAGAGCAGGCCATTCAGCCTTGACCTTGTCATGCCAGCAGCTCTTTAAATGGGTTATATTTGTGTGTGCTTTTTGAGTCTGAATATCTTGGGTCAGTGCCCTCTGTGCCAATTTCTAACCTCAGAATAAATGCAGACCTATTTTCTGGGGACTATTTAAGAACTTAGCTTGCCATATGAACTTGATTTTAGTAAGCTCAAAAGCCTGGATATTCAGTCCTAGTGACTAAAGCCCTGATGTTTGACAATGTCAACACTCTCAAAAGCTGGACTCCTCAGGTGTTCTGAAATTCATGACCTTTTTTTTGGCCTCAGGTATCTGACACTGATGTGTCACATTTCAGAAGTGTGTCATAACCAGGATTCACATGCATATTTTCTAGGGACTGAAAATGTTGCTGTTCTTTATTTTCTTCAAGTCAACTTAAGTCAGATTCAGCAAAGAACCCCAACCCCCATTCCCTACCCATTCCTGGCAGACCATGAAGGTCAGGCAATTTGATGTCAATCACAATTGGGACTCTAAGTCACTTCTGTGAGTTAAATTAATCTGTTCCAATTTTATGAGTTAAATTAGTCTGCAGCAGAATTTTTTCAACCTTGACACATTAGGCTGAATAATTCTTTATTGTGAGAGCATCCTGTGCATCGTAGAATGCTTAGTAGCATCTTTGGCCTCTACCTGCTAAATGCCAGTAGAGATTCCCTCATTAGCCATGATAATTAAAGTATCTTCTTTGCTGAATGACTGGCTACGTAATTTGTGGGTAGCAGGAAAAAATGAAAAGATGGAGCTTTTTAAAATAACTTTTGCTTATAAAACATAATGGGGAAATAGAATATATGAGTAAACAACATAAAGTTATAAATTACAAAAAAACACTTTGGGATTGCAATTTTATATAACAGAATAAAGATGTGTGATTAACATGATGTCTCATAAGATTTTTCTGATTTACTTTTCTGCCAATTTATTCATTAGATCTCTAAATTTATACTTTAGCTACTGTATTTTCAATTGATATAATTGAAAGCAATGTCAGTTGCTCTTGGAAAGTGTGAGATTGCAAGTAATTTTTAATTTTGAGAAATACCTTTCTGCTGATGCAACCATTACTAAAGCTGTTAAGAGTATTTTATAGGCTATGATGACACTGGGATGAGTTTCTGGTAAATTATTTCAAAATATACATTTTAGTATGTTTAGAGCATTGACAATTCTTATGTACCCATTTTTTTAAGTAAAAATATTTAACTCTTCATATAAATCAGTTTCCACTTGTCTGAATTTAATTTTAAATGTAAGTTTATATAATGGCATTTTGATATTTTCTCTGACATTTCCTGTGACTTGAGGAGGTCATATAACAAACCTAAAGCGGTTTTGTGATTTGTATCTAATTCAAAGAGTCTGTTTATGTATTCTATCATCGTCTCTTCAATTACAAGAAAAACTTAATTTTAAAATTGTCTCCCTCATTAATAATTGATTCATCCAATGCTTCATATGAAAAGAGTGTACTCTTCTGTCAAATGTGACAATGGTTAATTTCAATCTCTATTTCTAATTCCGTGGATGTTCGCTCTTTAATGTTGCAACAGTCTTCGAAACCAGAGATTCCAGCTCTTTGAAGAATTCTAATAACTCCCTGATATGCTTTATTGCCATGTCCATGAGTACACTTGTATTTTGTAAGAATTTACTGACAAGGTTTACTGTCTGAGCACTGTACTTCTGCCCCGATTTTCAGACCATCGATTTAATATTCATGCAGATGCTATAGCGGTGGGCTCTGGGAATTGACAGACACCCCAGATCTCGTCACTGGCACAGGCAGAGCCCCTCCTCTCTCATGGGTCAATGGATGCTACCACCATTCTTGCAGCTTCTGCCATTGCTGCCACTACTGTCACCAGCAATCTAGGCCCAGGGCCTGGCTCTGGCCATCCACTTGGAGCTCATGCTGCCTGCTGTACCTGCAGGCTCGAGCACCAGCATGGACACCAAGAGTGTTTCCCCCTGCTCATCTGGGGCTCCATGGTCTAGTCAGACTTACTCACAAAACACAACTTCACAGGTAAAATAAAACATTTCAAGAGGGTGATACCAGAGCATTAAACCAAGTGTAGCTGAGAAGGGCCCTGTGTGACCTTACAGTCTGCAGGCCCATGAAGCTGGTCATCCCAGCCAAGGATTCTCAGCTAGTCTGGAAGGGCTGCCTGCACAGGGGTGGATGTGCAACTGCAGTCTTGGTGTTCAGTAATGTCACATTTCTTTATTGACTTTAAACCAACCCACATCCATTCAGGGTCCCTTTAAACCTAACATCAAAAAGTACCCTTACCCTTTTGGAGGCCTCCTCCCATGAATAACAGTCCTGTGGATGTTACACAGAACAAACATCAAGGGGTGCTGCCTCATTTCAGTTTACCATGTTGGGGGTGGATACTCCGCATTTTCCCTGTCCTAGAGGGTCTTTGGCTGCCTAAGGTTCAACCGTCTCCCCAGATGCTCCCATGGTCAATGTACTGTGAGGTTCTGCTCCTCTGCCAGTGACTGCTGGGACTGTGGGTCCTGAGTCCGAAGATCTGGAAATCTACAGAACAGTCTCCTTTCCCACCTATGGGAATATGGATTCTTCTCTCTCCTCTCCCCTTCATCTCAAGTCCTCAAGAAGCTCAGGCTTCCAGAAAGCAAAATCCAGAAAGTGGGGTGCTTCTGTTTTCTGCCTGGTAACACAGTTGTCTCTCAGGCAAGGAATCTTCTGGGCTGTCGTTTGGGAATGTGAGGGTGTGTGTGTGTGTGTGTGTGTGTGTGTGTGTGGTGGGAGATCGGAAGAAGGGAGAAATAGGGTAACAAGGGGAAAATGCAGAGAGATAACACACATTGAGACTCATTCTCTTAGTTGAATGAGTGTCACTGAGCACCCAGTGTGTGTCAGGTACTTTCAGGTTTCTAGGAATAAAGCAGTCAACAAAACAAACTCCCCGCCCTCATGCGGTTGCCATTTTTATTAGAAGAGATAAGAATGGGCAAATAAGTACATAAAATATGCTGTGCATTCAGAGGGAATGTTATTTAGAAAAACACAGCAGTACAGGGGATAGGCTATGTCTAGTGGGGGTTGTTATCTGCTAGAGGGAGGTCCCTAGTGTCAGCAATGACGTGCGAGCTGGGACCTGAAGGGATTTCGGGAAGAAGCTGTGTGGGTGAACATTTGAGGGCAGAGCATTGCAAGTAGAGGTTGTGGCCTGGAGCAAGCTCAGCACATATGACGAAGGGCAAGGGGCCAGTGGGATTGTGTCGAGGTGACAGCAGAGGTCGAACAGTTTGGAGCAGCAGAACTGTTCACCTGTAGGTCACTCTAGAACCTTGCTTTTCTCAGAGTTGAGAAGGTGGGTTGGAGAAGAGGAGGGGCATGGCAAGAGTTCTGTGTTAAAAGGATCCCTCTGGCTGTTATATCAATGAAGCATCCTGCCATGGAAGACCCTTATGTGCCATTAAACTCCACTGTGCTAGCACAAGTTGCCCTTTGGAAGCTTCTCTGGGTTTATTTTTGGGGTACAGAGGGATAATGGGAATGAGGTCCAGCTGCTGCAAGGTGATGGTTACTCCTTGGAGAGATATTTGTACTCCTGAGGGATCTTCCTAGATGCTTCGGGTTTCCCAGGGGTAGCAAATGTGGCTGCTTGAAGCCATCCCCGAATTATTCCAACACGTTCAAAAATCAAGTTGTTGAAAGTGTGAATAGCAATTCCAGAGCACTCCCTTTCCATTTCTGGCCACAAGGGGCCTCCTTTCGAAGTGGTCTAGCTATCAGGGCAGTTCGTCTGCCTGGAGGTTGGTGTTGGTTGGCACTGTGCATGGCTGAATGACCACCACCATATAAGCAATAACAAGGCCTGTTGGCTTTGAAATTGGTTATGGATGCATGAGAGGCTCTGCCTTGCTCAGCTCTCATCAAGATGAAATCTGCCAGGTCAATTTGGAAAAGACATTTCCTCCTTCTCCAGGCTAGTTTTACTGTAAGAAATAGTCTCTGACTTTGAAGATGGTCATGAATGGTCCACTTATTGGGAGAGGTCAATGTTTCTTTTATTTTATTTTTTCCATCGAAACTTAGGTCAGCAAGCAACAAAAAAACCAGATCCCTGTTTTTCAGCTGACTTCATCACCCATCTACACAGTCATGCTTAATGAGTCACATCACTATTCATATCACTTGTTAAAATGTACAGAATTTTCTATGGTTGTCTCTTTCATTTTAAGTGTAGGCTTAAGGGCTTAGATTCAGAAAAATCTGGGGAAATCTGACAGGCTTTAATTCCAAAAATGAGAATCTCTGATATTCCTGTTGTTCTTCCTTCTAAGTAGCTCACTGAAACATTATACATTTGACAGATTGAGAAGTGTGGATTTTAGTGTTAACTGTGTTCTCTTTCCCCATGAATACATCTTTACACCACCTTTTCAATGTAACTGAAGATAGAAGAGCGAGACAGAGAGATTAGAACTGTCAGAACTTTAAAATGGGAAGCACCCTGACAGACTAGAAGGAAAAAATAAAAAATAAAACAAGACTTGTTACTGCTATAATTTCACTAAGGGTAGGTATCTTGTGTGTGTGTGTGTGTTTTTTGTTTTTTTTTTTTTCCATTTGGTTGTTTTGCAAGCTTGGCATTATGGAAGAAAAATAGAATGTCAATAAATTCAACATCGAACATCTATTCAATGAGTTATTTCCTAGTAGGAGGAAAAAAAATTGAACCAGCCTAGGCAGTCTAGAGGAAAACCGTGTAAATGACTTGTAACTAAGAGGATATGACCCTCTGCATAATTCATAATCATTAGTCTAAGTGACACTTCTGCAGTCACTCTGCCAGGGCACTGTAATATGGTGGGGCTGGAACCCAAACAGTCCACTCAGCAGCAGTCCCTATGTGATCAGGTTTCTCTGAAAGACAACTCCCTGAAAGGCTATATTTGGGCTGCAGGATATATATATATATATTTTTAACAGAAGATGCTGGCTCAGCTTCATCATGTGTGCAATTTAAGGGTTGCTCAAGTGATTCTTTAAAACTGCATAAAAGCAATTCTGCTGTGCCTGGGAGACAGTGTTGCTATAATGTTCTGTGCATACATCTGCATGATTTCTCAGAGCTAATTCAAATTTAATGCATTGGTAATTCCTTTTTTGCCGAAGTCACCCAGCAGTAATCTGAAGGTTACAGAATGATCTTCCAGCTCAAATAACACTTTTAGACTAGCATAAATGGAGAGGCAGAAATATAATAGGCAGAATTAGGCTTGCAATGATACATTCACCCTCATTACTACTCTGAGTGAGGCTGACCAGAGTTTAGAGTGTTTTTAGTAGGATAATCATAATAGAGTGTTAATAAAACGGAGAGTCAAGCTATAGCAGTCTTTTATCAGAAATGGTGTAATAACCAAAATGAAAGCTTGTGAACAACTTAGAAAATATTTTCCTAACAATTGAAAAGACCATTCTCAGGGTAAAATTAAGGCTTTGATTAAAGCACTTAGAAGAACCACCTCAATCTCTGGAGCATCAGAGACTAACAATTTAGGTTGCTTGTCATAAAAATATTGACATCCACTTAAAGTCTAGATGAATAATAAAGAGAGTAAACTGGGGAGTATTTTAAGCAAATTTTAATAAGCTTTTACAATTTTAGAATAAAATTAGATTTTTTTAAAAAAAATTGTGAAGATAGTACAAAGAATTCCCATAGGTCCCACATGCAATTTTCCTAATTATTAACATTTTATATTACTATGGTAGATTTGCCATAATGGGAGAACCAATGCTGATACATGGTTATTAAATAAAGTCCTCACTTTACTCAGATTTCCTTAGTTTTTATCTACTGTGCTTTTTTCTGTCCCGGGATTTTATTGAAGATATCTCATGATACATAGTTAGTTATCATGTCTCCTTAGGCACTTCTTCCCTGTGACAGTTTCTCAAACTTTCCTTGTTTTGATGACCTTGACAGTTTTGAGGAGAACTAATCACGTGTCTTCTTGACTGTCCCTCAATTTGGGATTTGTCTAATGGTTTTCTCGTAATTAGACTTGGGTTGTGGTTTTTGGAAGACCGCAGAGGAGAATGCCATTTGTATCACGTTATGTCAAGGGTTCATGCTATCACCATGACGTCTCACTGTTGATGTTAACCTTGACCACCTGGCTGACATAGTGTTTGTCGGGTTACATTTTTCTCCCTTTCCATACCACATCCATTGGAAGGAGGTCACTGTGCAGCCCACGCTGAGAGTGCAGAGTCTTGCGCTACCTCCTTGAAGATGGGATATCTACCCAAACTATACAGAATCTTCTACATGGGAGATTTGTCTAGTCTTCCCCATTTAGTTTTCAACCATATATTTGTATCAATATAAACCCATGGATGTTTATTTTATGCTTTGGGTATAATATGCTATGCTATTTTATTGCTTAAATTGTTTCAACTTTGGCCATTTGAAATTTTTTGATTGATCTGAAAGTGTCCCCATCGCTGTGGGGCTTTTTGGAAAAAAAAAAAAAAGAAAGAAACACTTTTTTACTTTCTGGGACTACAAGATGATTAAGCCTCATATATTTTTTTTTAACTTTTATTTTAGATTCAGAGAGTACATGTGCAGGCTTGTTATGAGGATATATTGTGTGATGCTGAGGTTTAGGGTGCAACTGGACTCTTCACTTAAGTAGTGATCACAGTGCCCAACAGGTAGTTTTTCAATCCTTTCCCAGTCCCTCCCTCCCACCTCTTATGGTTCTCAGTGTCTGTTGTTCCCATCTTTATGCCCATGTGTACCCTATATTTAGCTCCCACTTATAAGCGAGAGTGTATAGTATTTGATTTTCCATTTCTGCATTAATTTGCTTAGGATGATGGCCTCTGGCTACATGCATGTTGCTGCAAAGGAAATGATTTTGTTCCTTTCTATGGCTACATAGTATCCCATGGTGTATATGTACCACACTAATGTTAATGGCACCTGGATTGAGTTCATGCCTTTGCTATTGTGAATAGTGCTGCGATGAACATACAAGTGCATATGTATTTTCGTTTGAATATATACCAAACAATGGGATTGCTCTGTCAAATGGCTGTTTTAAGTTCTTTGAGAAATCTCCAAACTACTTTCCACAGTGGCTAAACTAATTTACTTTCCCACCAACAGTGTATAAATGTTCCTTTTTCTCCACACAGCCTCACCAATATGTTTTTTAAAAAAATTTTTTAAGAGTAGCCATTCTGAGTGGTGTGAGATGGTATCGTACTGTAGTTTGATTTTCATTTCTCTGATGATTAGTGATGTTGAGCATTTTTGCTTTTTTTTTTTTTTTTTTTTGGCTGCTTCTATGTTTGCTTTTGAGAAGTGTCTGTTCATGTCCTTTGCCGATTTTTTAATGGGGTTATTTGGTTTTTGCTTGTTGATTTGTTTAAGTTCGTTATAGATTCTGGCTATTAGACTTTTGTTGGATGTATAATTTGTGAATATTTTCTCCCCTTCTGTAGGTTGTCTGTCTACTCTCTTGATAGTTTATTTTGCCATGCAGAAACTATTTAGTTTAATTAGGTCCCATTTGTCATTTTGTTGTTGGTGTTGCAATTGTGTTTGAGAACTTGGTCATAGATTCTTTGCAAAGGCTGATGTCCAGAAGGGTATTTCCTAGGGTTTCTTCCAGGAGTTTGATAGTTTTCGGTCTTGCATTCCAGTCTTTTGCCCATCTTGAGTTAATTTTTGTATGTGGTGATAGGTAGGGGTCCACTTTCTTTCTTCAGCATGTGGCTAGCCAATTTTCCCAGCACCATTTATTGACTAGAGTGCTCTTTCCCCATTTTTGTTGTCAACTTTGTAAAAAATCTGTTTATTGTAGGTATGTGGCTTTTCTCTGGGTTCTCTCTTCTGTTCCATTGGTCTATGTGTCTGTTTTTCTGGCAGTATCATGCTGTTCTGGTTACTGTAGCCTTGTAGTATGGTGTAAAGTCAGGTAATGTGATGGCTCCAACTTTGTTCTTTTTGCTTAGTATTACTTTGGCTGTTTGGTGAGCCTCATTTTGTATGTTTACCACCCCAGTTTTAGGATCAGCCATTTCTCCAAGGAGCCCTGGTTTCTTTTATTGGAGAATAGATTTGGAGAACAAGATCTGGTGCAAGGTATGTTGGTTGTTACTGAAGTATCATTGCTTCTATATCCTCTCAGCTGACAGAGTAAGGAAATATATGTATGTATAACCCATGTATTAATATATTCACATATCTATAAATATTAACCTATGTAGCAATATGTATTTATAGTAAGCTAAACAGGAGTTTATACCAGGGTCTCCAAATCAAATCTTCATAGATCATACTAGACTCTTCTTTGCTTATCTGTAACTTTCAACTCCAACGGTGAGAAACTTGGCTAATTTGGGAACCTTTTCTACATTTCTTTTGACATCTAGCTAGCATAGTTAGTAACTCAGTCATTTCTGTCTGACCATGGTTGTAGAACAGAATGTATTTCCACTTCCTACTCAACAGATTGATATTACCTAAAACTATACAGGCAATTAATTAATTCAATGATAATTTCTGAACTGAGTCCTTGCCAAGGACTGAATAGGATTCTTCTTATCCTTAAACATGATTCCCTCGGGCTTAAAAAAACTGTGAAAGAGATTGCATGGCCATTTCTTGTTCTATGGTGGTTAAACAAAAGCATTTGGCTTCAAGTTTTGGCAACCTAGTGAACGTCATAGGAATAAAATCACTAAAAGCTGTTCTTTCCTGAAACCAAGTATTACTCAATTGGCAGATGTTATCTGTTAGTAAAAGGATTGCAACCAGTAAATGCTAGGGATCAAGGTCCTACTTAATACAAAAACCTGACATCATCTGTGTCACTTACAAATCTGGTATTAATTATTTGATAAGCTTGGGGCTGATTTTGTAACACAGACATTTTGTTGTATGAATGGTGAATGTCAAGGATGACTTATTACCCTGAACACATTTAAAAGGAAGGCTAATATAATTTCTTGTAAGAAATACCCAATGGCAGCTGCACCAGAGAGTCAATTACACTGTTGTATGTGCTACACAGACTTATTTTTCACAGTCAGAGAGAAGGAAGAATAAGGCACATGAAAATCTCCATAGTGATGATGCTCTTGCATCCCTGATTTTTGGATTACAAATCTAGGGAAAGAAAAAGCAAAAGGAAAGGGAGGGATATTGCTCAGCAATATGAAAGTGGGCTCTTTCTGTCTCCATAATGAATTTATGAGGAGGTTTAAAAGGACCATAAAATAACCTTTTAGTAGAATATCGGGTTGAGGGGTCATGGAAAGGGATATCAACATTATTGTAATTTAACGCAGTGGGATTTTCTATACTAACAGTTTTATTTAAAAAATATTAAAATAGAAGTTGTTCGATTTATTTATTTATTTATTTTTTGTAAATACAAAACATGTTGAATGTGTGGCTCACTATGGAAAAAAAAAACCAAACAAAAAACTAAAGCTAAAAAAGAAATAGTTCCTTAAAGCTCAGTTTAAGTTAAGGATATTTATCCCAAAAGGAGAAGTTTAATTTGGTTTAATATTTGGATTAAACAATAGGGAGGTCCCTGCCTCCCTATAAAAGCAGCAATTTATAGAAGGACTTGGTGACTCTCACAGAAACCATTCCTTTCTGCTCCTGATTGATTTGTCCTCTGAAAACCTGCCCATATCCTATGTTGACAATTTGCTGACAACATTTCTGAGGATGGAGTTTAGTTTCTAGTGGAGTCACATATCACATAGGCAAACTGGGCACCTGGTTTTCGAACATAAATACATGTTTTCATGGTGGTATGGAGGTCAACAAGGCAGAGTGTTAAAAGCATATACCCAAGTACTTCATAAAATATGCTGAAGTTCAGTCTGCCTCTGAGACCTGGTGTTAGAAATACAGATGAAGTCATGTGCATAATAATAAACGTGGCATACAAAGGCCAGAGACTGCTATGGATTCTATTATATGTGGTGTAGCAAGGCTGACCTCTCCAGATACATGCAATGAAGATTCTAGTATCCCTTTGAAAATATTGCTTAGTCTTTCTGGGTTTCTATTACCACTCAATGCAGTGATAACAAAGTAAAAGCCCGTATCATTTCTGTTGAATCAGAATGTGATAAGTATTTGAATAAATGACTTAAAAGTTAATCACTGTTCTTGATCTGACCTTTTTAAAATCTGTTCATGCAATGAGATTGATTTAATCAGAATAAAAAAGAATATTTGTTGAGAAGTCAATGATAAATACATTGATTTCAGTGAGTTTATAGCATTAAATACACATGGTAGTGCCTTTCCCACTGCCGTTACTCCATGCATGAGAGCTTCCATTCCTATTCCTCTTGCTTCTCTTCAGTAGATTAATACTAAAGCTTGAAGGAATGGCTCCTCCCTAGTTACTTTTTATTCCGCATGCCTCAAGAGTAAACTTGACATTTTCATATTTATAATGTAGTAATTAAGAATACTTAAAATAAAATGACAAGAATCATAAAGTAGAATTTAGTTACTTCCCTTTCCATTTTATCAGTCAGATTTTATCAAGTTAACTTTTAAAGACACAAAAATTTTCAAAGCTATAACATCCAAATCTATTAGAGTGGAATAAAAATTTCTTCAAAATCTGTGTCCAAAAATAGCTAACTAAATTATGGAAAGATTCTCAGTGATGCTTTTTAAAAAAGAAATACAGGTAAAATGATCAAGATATGAAATTTCCACCTATTACATAACTAAATTTTGGAGGTTTGATGATACTGATGGCTGGCAGGTCTGTGGATAGTAGAGCATGTTGGATAAACTGTTGATGGAAGGATAAAATGGAGTCTATAGAGCCATTTGGCCAAGACATTTATTTACCGAGGTATTTATGTAAAATAGTAATTACGAAAAACTCAGAAAACTATCTAAATCGTCATCAATCAAATCAGTTAAATTGTTTTAATGGTACAATAAGATATGGTGTTAATAATATTGAGTTAGGACTTTGTATATTACCAGGAGAGGATCCTACCAATATATCACAATTCCCCCCAAAAACTAGCAAGATGCAGAACAGCTCATGTAACATGACTTCTCTTATATGAAAATTTGTATTGTTCAAAATACTTTCTTTAAGAAAACTTGAGAAACAATTAATAGAAATTTCCTTGGGGAGAGACATGAGAGAAAAGGGCTTTTACCTTCTTCCTGTATTTTTACGGATAATTTTAATAACCCATATATATTTATGGTTTTGTTTAGAAAGTTACCAACAAGGTTAATTAGGTATTGAGATTATGATTTTTTTTCTTATTCTTAATTTACTAAAGAATTTGAAATACTTGCTATTTAAAATTAACAACCAATAAGGCCTAAGCTGCCTTTTTAGCTCCGTTTCTTCCTATGTTTTTCTTTTTCCCATTCCTTAACTGGCTTCTTTCAGAATGGGTCATATATTTTCATTTCTCTGGGTTTTCTGCTGGGAATGTCTTCCTCCTCCTTTGTCAATCTGGTAAACTCCCCTTTTACTATTTCACACCAACTCAAATATTCTCAGTGCATCGTGCTGTTTGTATTTTTAGTGTTTAGCCTTGTGCTTGGAAAATGTTACTTGGTATTAAGATTTTTCCTAAAATGTTCTAAGTATTATGACACTTTTGAAAAATATGCTTAATATTAGAGGAGATGAAGGGAGTTGTTTTTTTACATGCTTCTGTATTGAAGTTTAGAGTAGGAACTTTAGCTTACATAGTAAGTCTGTGATATTCAGAATTTTGAAGACACATAATAGCAATAGTGTGACAATACTCATGTCCCTATTCAGACACACCTTGCAGAGCAATGTGGCTACACACCAACCCTTCATGCCCCACCTCTCCTCTGTGAAATATCTCTCCCTACTTTTAGTGGACATTGAACGTGCCAGTGAGAGGATAGGAATTTTTTTTTTTTTTAATCCTGCAGGGGAGAGGAGCATAGCAGCAGAGCTGAGGGAGAAGTAATCAAGTGCACTGCATGAGAAATTTGCATTATTATCCAGTAGTAGATTGCTTTGCTTGCCTTGTTTTCACCAGCTCTGTCCCTTGACAATCACCTTCACACTCAGCTGCACTTCATAGCTTGTTTACCATGTTGCAATGATGTTTACTCCCTAAGTTTATTTGATGTTGGCCATTTGAAAAAATTATCATTTAAATTGGTTCCTGTAACTAATGAGCATATGTTTCACATGTGTTTCACAGGAATGAGCCGGTGGAAGTATGAGTGTGTGAGGACTCTTTTTGTAGTTATTTTAGCCACAGTAGAATGTCAGATTTTAAACTATTTAGGTGCCAAGGGGGAGATCTCCCCTGGCATGACATAATAAAAATAATTTTGTGGGGATGACAAGAAAACTGAAACCAAAGCTGAGATAATTATAAGCTAACTTAAAAAAAATTAAGTATGAAGTGTTTCGAACTTGCTTTGGGACATTTTGAATCTATTGAATGAAGTAATTATTCCCTTCAGACTTGCTAGAGGGAGACTGCAGGAATGTCAGATTCCTCTCTACCCCCACAAATTGCTGTAGTGAGTTACACTGAATGAAAGTGTGCAGAATATATTATACTTCTCTATAATGATACTGTGGAGGATGATGCTTGGTACCCAAATCAATCTGATTTGCATATCCCACTCAACTTGGAGAACATGAAATAACTCTACTGAAAGCAAAGCAGAAAGAGAAGGGTAATTAGGAATGAGTTACAGAATATGAAATGAAATTCTGCAGAAACAGAGGGAAAAAAACCTTGAAGTGAAAATCAGCCACTTAGCATCTTTTCAACACTCTTCTGTGGCTCAGCTGAGTGTTTTGGATAAAGATGACTTGTTCTCTCACCAGAGGTGGGCAAATGAGGAGGGCCTGGCTAATCAGAACCTTGCATTCTCTTGGCTACACTGACTGACTCCTGGATGGGCATGTGACCTGGTAAGACAGCAAATGAAATGTTGGATACTTGGCAGGAATTGCTGAGAGAAATGCATGCTTATTATTCTCTCCAGCCCTAAATTTGCAATTGTGTAGCTCTGACAGCCAACAGCAATAAGTGAAGCCAAGATCAGAAGAAGGACCAGGTCCTCAGGCATTGAGACACTGAGTCAAGCCAAAGCTAGAGCTAGAGCTATCCAAGACTTCTTAATAACATGACCTAATAAATTGCCCTTTTGCTTAGAGATTTAGGTTGGGCTTTCTGTCACTTGCAATGGAAAGAGTTCTGATATATGATCATTAGATTGTTTTATTTGAAAATGAACATGTCTTAAAAACATTGAACAAGACAATCACTAAAGTTCTTTCCTCTCCTAAAGATACTGAATTTAGAACCCATAATATCAATGAACTATAAAGGAAGAGATTAGACTGTGGCTGTAAACAATATACCTGATATCACCCCTGGTTTCTTATCAACTTTTCCAGCTTTGAATGATATTTTCATTACCTGTTCATATGTATGTTTTAAATATCACTTGTACTTCTTTCGCTAGAATGAGTATGGCAATAGACTCATTAAGCAAGCATGTGTTTAACACTTTTAATAGCCCTTTAAACAAACAAAATGTTTTAGCCTTCTTATTCGGTCAGAAAGACTACAAAAGCTCAAATGATATTATGGACATTTTTCAGCTCTGTTATTTCATTATAAATGTATTTTATTTAAATAATTTCTTGGCAAATATTCATGACTAAAAAGTACCTGCTTCCTGGTTTTATATATACTCACAGTAAACAGAATACACATTTAATGACAAAATATCATTTTCATTATACAAGGCAATTTTGCAAGCATGTGCTCTAATAAGAAAACAACACTCATCAGTGTATTAGTCCGTTCTCATGCTGCTATGAAGAAGTACTCAGGACTGGGCAATTTATAAGGAAAGAGGTTTAATTGACTCAGTTCTGCAGGGCTGGGGAGGCCTCAGGAAACTTACAACCATGGTGGAAAGGGAAGCAGTCACATCCTTCTCCACATGGTAGGAGAAAGAGAAGTGCCAAGTAAAGGGTGAAAAGCCCTTGATAAAACCACTGGATCTCATGAGAACTCACTCACTATCACAAGAACAGCATGGGGGTAACCATCCCCATGATTCAATAACCTTCCACTGGGTCCCTCCCATGACATGTGGGGATTATGGGAAGTACAATGCAAGATGAGATTTGGGTGGGGATGCAGCCAAACCATATCAATAAGTCTTAGCTTGAGAACTGGATTTTTAGAAAGAGCTTCCAAATGTTTATGAGGGCAAAAACAGAAAATAACTTTAATACCTATTGCCAAGAGAATTGCTAAAAAGTGATATATTGATAAAAGGGAATATTGGTACAAAACAAATGAAGCACAGTTATACAATAATAACAATTTTGTGGAACAGTGAATGAATAAACAAGTCCATATAGACTATCTATGTACACATTGTGATACCATTCTAAAAAGCTAAAAAATTTGTAAAACAATCAGTATATTGTTTAGACATGTATACCCATGTGATGTAATTGTTTTGAAAAGTCAAGGGAGTTCATGCTTGTAACCTCAACAGTGTGTGAGGCAGAGGCTGGAGGACAGCTTGAGGCCAGGAGTATAAGACCAGCCTGGGCAACACAGTGAGACCTCATCTCTACAATTTTTTTTTTTTTTAAATTTAAAAAAGCTGTAAGAAGCAAGAGAATGATAAAACCAAATTCAGGATGGCAGTTACCTCCTTTTGGGCAAGAGGTTGGAAAAGGCATTAGTTAAGGGCCATGTAGCTAGCTACCTATGGTATTAGTTTGCTGGCGACATCACTGATGTTTATTTAAATTTTAAGCATCATAGTTTATATACAAGAGAACTTCAAAAAGTTTATGGAATTAAAGATAAAAACAAAAAAAATGTAAACTCTGTTTCTCAATATAAGCTTCATCAAGTTCAAGACACATTTGCAAGTGAGGATAGGAGCCATTTAGTCCATCCTTAAAGAACCAAGGGTCTGGGGAATTTAACCTTGTCAATGCAGTCTCTTTCACATTATTAACTGAAGAAAAATGGGTGCCCTTTAAAGATTTTTTAGGATTAGGAAACCAAAAGAAGTCAGAAGGAGCCAAATCAGGACTCTAAGGTAGATGTCCAGTGATTTCTCATGAAAGCTCTCACAAAAATTGCCCTCATGTGATGACAGGAATGAGAAGGAACATTGTCATGGTGGAGAAGCACTCTCTGGTTAAGCTTTCCTGGGTGTTTTTCTGATAAATCTTTGGCTGGCCTTCTCAGAACTCTCTTATAATAAGCAGATGTTATTGTTCTTTGGCGCTCCAGAGAGCCAAGAGGTAATATTCTTTAAGCACCCTAAAAATCTGTTGCCATGACCTTTCTTCTTGACCAGTCTGATTTTCCTTGGACTAGACCACTTCCCCCTCTTGGTAGCCATTGCTATAGTTATTTTGTAAAGCTTCAAGATCATACTGGTAAAGCCATGTTCCATCTCCTGTTACAATTCTTCAAAGAAATGCTTCAGGATCTTGATCCCACTTGTCTAAAATTGCCATTGAAAGCTCTGATCTTACCTGCGGCTGATCTGGGTGTCATGGTTTTGGGACTCAGTACCAAAATTTTCCACTGAGTTGAAAGTTTGCTTAACTTTAATTTTGCAGTCGGAATTGTATAAGCTGAACCAATTGAGATGTCTGTAGTGTTGACTGTATTTTTGCTGTTAATCACTGATACTCTTCAATTAGGGCACAAACAAGATTATTATTCTTTTCTCTTAAGTTGATATAGATGGTCTGCCAATGTCGGCTTCATCTACAACGTCGTCTCATCCCTTCTTAAAATGTATCCGTTTGTAAACTGCTGATTTCTTTGGGGGTGTTGACCCTCTGAACTTTTTGTAAAGCATCAACAATTTCACTATTCTTCCACCCAAGCTTCACTATAAATTTCATGTTTGTTCTTACTTCAATTTTAGCAGAATTCATGTTGCTCTGAAAAAGACTTTTTTCAAACTGATGTCTGATCTTTTCTATTGCCTCAAACTAGGTCCTGGTCAGGCATGTTATAATAAGTTAATATAAGTTTCTTTGGGTACAAAAACATTTTGAATTAATGCATATTTTTTCATAGTACACATTTTCCATGAACTTTTTAAAAACCTCTTATATTTGTCACGTATATTCTTTTGTATGTATCAAATATTACATAATAAAAAATTTAAAGATGCTTAATTAACAATATATATCTGCAAACAGCTTTAACTATGTATACCTAATAGTTAAGGTATTATTTGCTGACATACATGCAATTATATACTTTGAATTTGAAAATTTATAGGGAAAATCTCTTCCTACCTTTCAAAACATAAAAAATGCAAGATTTAATTTGGATAAAAATGGATAGTTCTCAAAATCTGGAGTGTCCTCAACATCTCTAGTGCTTTTCTTCCCATTTTTCAACATATATCTAACTAGTGGTGAAAGAGTATTGGAAAAGTATGTGAGAAAACTTACTAGCCATTTTTTTTTTCTTTCTACAGTTTGCTTAAACTGAACCTGATGAACGTGAAATTGTCAAAGTTAAATTCTCCTTTTTTCTTTGTAAAGAATTATTTTCTTCTTTTTGTTAGTACATGTAGATTTATTTCATTTATTTATTTAATGGCTACACATCATTATATCACATCTGATTTCTTTTTGAACATTTAATCAATTTCCATTTTATTTTATAATTACAAAAGTGTCACAATCAACATTCTTTTTATTTTTAACTTTGATTTTAGCTTCAGTGGTACACATGCGGATTGTTACATAGGTAAATTGTGTGTTGTGGGTGTTTGGTATACTAATTGTATTGTCAACCAGGTAATTAGTACAGTACCAGATAGGTAACTTTTATTTTCTTTTTCTTTCTTTTCTTCTTTTTTTTTTTTTGAGACAGGGTCTCCCTCTGTCACATAGGCTGGAGTGCAGTGGCGCAATCATGGCTCACTGCGGCCTCAACCTCCAAGGCTCAGGTGATCCTCCCACCTCAGCCTCCCAAGTAGCTGGGACTATAGGCATATGCCATCATATCCAGCTAATGTTTGAATTTTTTGTAGAGATGGGTTTTGCCATGTTGCCCAGGCTGGTCTCAAACTCCTGGGCTCAAGCCATCCACCCACCTTGGCTTCCCAAAGTGCTGGGATTATAGGTGTGAGCCACCACATCCAGCGATAGTTTTTTGATCCTCACCCTCCTTCCACCCCTCACCCTCAAGTAGGCCCTGGTGTTTGTTGTTCCTTTCTCTGTGTCTCTATGAACTCAGTGTTTAGCAACCACTTATGAGTGAGAACATGCAGTATTTGGTTTTCTGTTCCTGTGTTAGTTTGCGCAGGATAATGGCCTCCAGCTGCATCCATGTTACTGTAAAGAACATGATTTCATTCTTTTTTATGGCCCCATAGTATTTCATGGTGTATATGTACCACATTTTCTTTAACAAGTCCACTGTTGATGGACTTTTAGGTTGATTCCATGTCTTTGTTATTGTGAATAGTGCTGCAATAAACACATGCGTGCATGTGTCTTTATTGTAGAATGGTTTCTATATTTTCTGGTATAAACCCAACTATGGGATTGCTGGGTCGAATGGTAACTCTGTTTCACATTCTTTCAGAAATCACCAAACTGCTTTCTACAATGACTGAACTGATTTACGTTCCCAACAGCAGTGTATATAAGTGTTTCCTTTTCTAGATAACCTCACTATCATATGTTATTTTTTTTACTTTTCAGTAATAGCCATTCTGACTGGTGTCAGATGGTATCTCACTGTAGTTTTGACTTGCATTTCTCTAACGATTAGTGATGTTCAGCATTTTCTCATAGCCTACGGCTGCATGCATGTCTACTTTTGAATAGTGTCTGTTGATATTCTTTGAATACTTTTTAACGGGGTTGTATTTTGCTTGTAAATTTGTTTAAGTTCCTTACAGATGTTGGATATTAGACCTTTGTTGGATGCATAGTTTGTAAAAATTTTCTCCTATTCTTTAGGTTGTTTGTTTACTCTGGTGATAGTTTCTTTTGCTGTGCAGAAGTTCTTTAGGTTAATTAGGTCCAATTTGTCAATTTTTGTTTTTGTTTCAATTGCTTTTGGCATCTGCATCATGAAATCTTTGCCAGTTCCCAATTCCTATGTTCAGAAGGGTATTTCCTAGGTTATACTTCCTAGGTTTTTATAGCATCACGATTAATAGTATTAGCATTTACATTTAAGTCTTTAGTTTATCTTGAGTTTAATTTTTTTATATGGTGTAAGGAAAGGGCCCAGTTTAAATCTTTGGCAAATGGCTAGCCAGGTGACCCAGCAGCATTTATTGAATAGGAAATCCTTTCCCCACTGCCTGTTTTTGTTCAAGATCAGATGGTTGTAGGTGTGTGGCATTATTTCTGGGCTCTCTATTCTCTTGCATTGGTCTGTGTGCCTGTTTCTGTGCTAGTACCATGCTGTTTTATTTACTGTAGCCTTTTAGTATAGCTTGATGTCAGGTAATGTGGTGTCTCCAGCTTTGTTCTTTTTGCTTAAAATTGCTTTGGCTATTCAGGATCTTTTTTGATTCCATATGAATTTTCCGATAGTTTTTTTTTTTAAATTCTATTAAGAATGTTATTGGGAGTTTGATAGGAATAGCACTGAATCTGTAAATTGCTTTGGGCAGTATGGCCATTTTAACAACATTGATTCCTCTTATGCATGAGCATGAAATGTTTTTTCCTTTGTTTGTGTCATATCTGAATTCTTTGAGAAGTGTCTTGTAATTCTCATTGTAGAGATCTTTCACCTGCCTGGTTAGCTGTGTTTCTAGGTATTTTATTCCTTTGGTAGTTATTGTGAATAGGATTGCCTTCCTGATTTGGCTCTCAGCTTGGATGTTGTTGGTATATAGGAATACTATGGATTTTTGTACCTTGATTTGTATCCTGAAACTTTGCTAAAGTTTGTTTATCAGGTCAACGACCCTTTGGGCAGATACTATGGGGTTTTCTAGGTATAGAATCATGTTATCTGTATACAGAGGTAGTTTGACTTCCTCTCTTCCTGTTTGGATGCCTTTTATTTCTTTCTCTTGTCTGATTACTCTGGCTGGGACTTCCAGGGCTATGTTGAATAGAAGTGATGAAAGAGGGCATCCTTGTCTTGTGCCAGTTTTCAAGGGAGATGCTTCCAGCTTTTGCCCATTCACTATGATGTTGGCTATGGATTTTTCCATAGATCACTCTTACTATTTTGAGATATGTTCCTTCAATGCCTAGTTGAGGGTTTTTAATACGAAGGGATATTGAATTTTATCGAAAGCCTTTTCCACGTCTATTGAGATGGTCATGTGATTTTTGTTTTTAGGTCTGTTTTTTTTTTTTTTTTTTTTTTGGAGACAGAGTCTTGCTCTGTCGCCCAGGCTGGAGTGCAGTGGCGCGATCTTGGCTCACTGCAAGCTCCACCTCCCGGGTTCACACCATTCTCCTGCCTCAGCCTCCCGAGTAGCTGGGACTACAGGCGCCCACTGCCAGGCCCGGCTAATTTTTTGCATTTTTAGTAGAGACGAGGTTTCACCGTGTTAGCCAGGATGGTCTCGATCTCCTGATCTCGTGATCCGCCCGTCTCGGCCTCCCAAAGTGCTGGGATTGTGGTGAATCACATTTATTGATTTGTGTATGTTGAACCAATCTTGCATCCCAGGAATAAAGCCTACTTGATCATGATGGATTAGGTTTTTGATGTGATGCTGAATTTGGTTTGCTAGTATTTTGTTTAGTATTTTTGCATCTATCTTCATCAAGGATATCAACCTGAAGTTTTCTTTTTTTGTCATGCCTCTGCCAGGTTTTGGCATCAGGATGATGCTGGCCTCATAGAATGAGTTAGGGAGGAGTCCCTTTTCTTCAGTTTTTTGGTGTAACTTCAGTAGAAATGGAACCAGCTTGTCCTTATTCATCTGGTAGAAACTGGCTATGAATCCATCTGATTCTGGGCTTTTACTGGTTGGTACGCTTTTTATTACCAACTCAATTTTGGAACTCATTATTGGTCTGTTCAGGAGTGTAATGTCTTTCTGGTTCAGTCTTTCTGGTTCAGTTTTACAAGACTGTATGTTTTCAGGGCTCCACATATTTCTTCTGGGTTTTCTAGCTTGTATGCATAGAGATGTTCATGATAGTCTCTGAGAGTCTTTTTTATTGGCAGTGGAGTTGGGGGTGAGTGTCAGTGGTAATGCCCTCTGTGTCATTTCTGATCATGTTTTTTATGAAACTTCTCTTTTTCTTTATTAGTCTAGGTAGTGCTCTATTGATCTTACTAATTTTTTCAAAGACCAGGCTCCTTGACTAATTGATCTTTTGTATGGTTTTACACTTCTCAATTTCCTTCAGTTCAGCTCTGATTTTGGTTATTTCTTTGGGATTGGTTTGCTCTTGTTTCCTTAGTTCCTCTAGGTGTGATGTTGGTTTGTTAATTTGAGGCATTTCTAACTTTTTGATGTGGGCATTTGGTGCTATAAAGTTCCTTCTTAACACTACTTTGGCTGTGTCGCAGAGATTGTGGTATGGTGTATCGTTTTTCTCATTATTTTCAAAAAATCTTTGATTTATGCCTTAACTTTATTATTTACCCAGAAGTCATTCAGGAGGAGGTTGTTTAATTTCCATGTAATCATATGGTTTTGAGCAATTTTCTTAACACTGATTTTTTTTTTCTCTGTGGTCTGAGAGTACAGTTGTTATAATTTCATTTTTTGTGTGTGTGTGTGTGTGTGTGTTTTAAATTGCTGAGGATTGTTTTAAGACTGATTGTGCGGTCTATTTTTAGAGTATGTGCCATGTGCAGATGAGAAACATGTATATTCTCTTGTTTTTAGCTGAAGAGTTCTGTAGTTGTCTATTAGGTCCATTTGGTCAAGTGTTGAGGTCCCGAATATCTTTTATTTTCTGCTCGAATTATCTGTGTAATAAGGTCAGTGGGATGTTAAAGTCTCCCACTATTATTGTGTAGTTATCTAAGTCTCTTGGTAGATCTCTGAGGACTTGTTTTATGAATCTGGGTCCTCCTCTGTTGGATATTTATATAGTTAGGATACTAAGATCTTCTTGTTTAATTGAACCCTTTACCATTATTTCATACCCTTCTTTGCCTTCTTTGATTTTTATTGGTTTAAGTCTGTTTCCAGTGCAACAATAGGCTACACCCCTTGGCAAATTCAGGCAAAAGTAGGACCACTGGACTGGAAGCATGAGCAGGTGTGGCTCACCTGGGGATACCTGCTCCGCTGTCCAGTGTATCTCAGGACAAAAGAAGGCTACACCCTTCAGCTGAGTTCACGCAGAAGCAAGACTGCTGGGCCGCAAGCTCTAGCAGGTGTTGCCCTTCTGCCTGTCAGTGGCAGGGGTGGGTGGGGTCACATGCCTTGCCTTCAGGGTGCTTCCCGGGACAACAGGAAGCTATGCTAGCTGGCTGAGTTCACACAAAGGTAGGACTGCTGGGCTGGAAGTTCTAGCAAGCATTGTCCATCTGCTACCAGTGGTGGCAGTGGGTGGAGCAGCCCGGCTGAGTTCAGGCCTAAGTGAGACTGCTGGGCTGGAAGCTGTTGCCAACTCCTGACCTTCAAGGGGGCATGGAGCAATCTAACTGTTCCCAGGCACTGCAACTGCAATGTCTATTGGGTTTGTTGCACTGGTACTGGTCGGCTCCAGGGCCCAAGGCTTGTAGAGGGTCCCTGGACTCGAGAGTTGCCCCCATAAAATATTTAGGTGGCTCTTCACCTGTCTAGAAATGTTTGGGTGTCTCTTCTCTGGTCAGTGGGGCATTCAGGAGGGCCAGTGGGATTCTTTCATTCCCAGTCTTGCACACGTCCCCGTGGAAAGTGTGAATCCCCCTGGGGGTTCTCAGTCACTCACCATCTTCTATATTGGAGAGGTTCTCCAGGCTCCATGCTGAATCCAGACAGACTAGTGCCCAGCTCCACTCCCCTGCTGCCTTGATGGATCCTGACAAAGTTTGTCCAGGAATAATTTTCTTAAGCAGGATATTATGGGGGTTAGGAACAAAATCTTCAAATCAGCCTGCCAAGGTTCCAATAAATGCTGTGATGTTTATTGGTTGTATGATTTTGGGGCAAGTTACTTAACCTCTTTAAACTTCACTTTCTTCATCTGTAAAATGAGTGTAATAATAGTACCTACCTTGCTGAGTTTGAAGATTAAATGAAACAAATGACTATAATAAAAACAAATGTCTATAGTAAACCTGGTCACAGGCCTGGCAGCTAGTAAACATTCAATGCATGTTAATTATTATAATTATCATGTCAGCAAGCATACTAGTAAAAGGTGGTGAAGAAGTATTCTTAAATATTAGAGAGAAAAAAAAAATCACTCGCTGTCTCTAGGTTAAGACCTTGGATGTGTACTTACATTTGAGTGGTAGAAAGTGCAAAAAGAGAGCCAAACACCCCTGTCGCAGGGTTTTCTCTCTTGACTTGCAGTACTTGAAGTTAATGTGTGTTCTATGAAGGAAGAGAAAGGTGTTTGATACATCTGTCCACACTTATTGTTCATAATTCAGGACACGTGACAGCTTAAACAAAAAACTGATAACCAAACTCTGTTGTACTTTGAAATTCTATACTGGTCCTTAAAATCGACTCTATGAAAATATTAATGAGGAAAGCCCTCAACTTCATAAGCCTAGCCCACATGTATATACAATCATGTTTTTCTTTTAACATTGTATACATTCCCTTATCTGCTTCAGCAAACAGCTTAGTGAATTCAAATAACTCAATAGTCAGAAAACAACAAAAATACCAATGTAATAATGGCCTTGGTCACACACATAAAAGATAAATTTTGAAAACTTAACAATATCCTGTGCTTAACAAAATTCATACTTCATGTTTTTTTATTTTTAATTGGTATATAATAATTGCACATATAAATGGGGTAGATGTGATATTTTGATAATTTAAGCATGCAATGTGGAATGACTAAATCAGGTTAATTGGCATATCTATCACATCAATCATTTATCATTTCTTTGTGTTAGGAATATTCAAAATCCTCTCTTCCAGCTATTTTGAAATATATAATAAGCTAGTATTAATTATAGTCACCCTATTGTGCTATAGAATACTAGAATTTATACCTCCTATCTGATGGTAACTTTGTACCCATTAACTAACCTCCTTCTGTCCCCCACTTACCACTATCCTTCCCTACTTCTAGTAACCACCTTTCTGTCTACTTCTATAGGATCAACTTTTTCAGCTCCTATATATGAGTGATAACATGTTTTTTGTCTTTCTGTGCCTAGCTTATTTCACCTAACATAATGTCCCCCAGGCTTATCCATATTGCCACAAATAACAGGATTTCATTATTGTTGTGGCTGAATAATATTCTATTGTGCATATATAACACATTTTCTTTATCCATTCTTTCATCGATGGGCACTTATGTTGATTCTATCTCTTAATTATTGTGAATAGTGCTGCAATAAACACGGGCATGCAGATATCTCTTCAACATACTGATTTCTTCACATATATACTTAGTAGTGGGATTACTAGATCATATGATATTTCTTTTTTTAGATTTTTGAGGAAATGCCATACTGTTTTCCATAATGTCTGTACTAATTTACATGCTCACCTATAGTATATAAGAGTTCTCTTTTCTCTGCATCTTCACCAGCACTTGCTATTTTTTGTCTTTTTGGTCATAATCATTTTAATTGGGGTGAGATAATGTCTCATTGTGGTTTTGATTTGCATTTCTCTGATGATTAATGATCTTGAGCATTTTGTTATAAATCAGCCATTTGTATATCATCTTTTGAGAAAAACCTCTTAGGATCATTTTCCCCATTTTAATCAGATTATTATTATTGCTGGTGAGGTTTACTTGTTTGCGTTCTTTATATGTTTTGGATATTAATTTCTTGTCAGATGGATAGTTTGAAAATATTTTCTTCCATTCTGCAGATTGTCTCCTCACTCCATTGATTGTTTCCTTTGCTGCACAGAAGCTGTTTAGTTTTGTGTAATCTCATTTGTCTATTTTTGCTCTTGTTGCCTGTGCTTCAGAAGTCTTATCCAAAAAATCTTTGTCTAGACCAATTTCTTGAAGTGTTTTCCCTGTGTTTTTTTCCAGTAATTTTATTGTTTTTGGTCTTTCATTTAAGTCTTTAATCTATTTTGAGCTGATTTTCATATGTGGTGAGAGATAGGGGTCTCATTTGCTTCTTCTGCTTATAGATATCTGGCTTTCCCAGCTCCATTTGTTAAGGAGGCTGTCCTTTCCTTAGTGTATGTTTACATGTACCCCATTTATATGTGGAAATAAATCCACAAACATTGGCACCTTTGTGGATTTCTCTGTTCTTTGTTCTGTTCCATTGGTCTATGTGTCTGCTTTTATGCCAGTGACATGCTGTTTTGGTTACTATAGCTTTGAAGATATTTTGAAGTCAGGTGGTGTGATGCCTCCAACTTTGTTCTTTTTACTCAAGATTGCTTTGGCTATTTGAGCATTTGTGTGTGTTTTTAAGTACAAATTTTAGGACTGTTTTTTCTATTTCTATGAAGAATATCATGGTACATTGTTAAGGATTGCACTGAATCTGTAGATTGCTTTGGATAGTAAGAAATTCATTCTGACTGTGGGCATCACATAAAATAGACACAAAATACAATTTGGACATTATATTCTATCATTGTAAATATTCAAATACAAATTTAATTCATTAACATTTTTAAACATTTGCCACTGCTACTATCAAATATAGACATTTTCTCTGTGCTTTAAACACGTAATTTTGTAATGAGCAGCTGTGAGTTATCTGAAGTTTGCCTCTGGGAAAAGTGTAACCACTGAACACAAAAACATTTAGCTGTAGTTGAAACTAAATCATTCTTCTTCCAAAGAAGTGATTCTTCTATTTACATGAAAGTCAAGATTAAAAAAAAGAAAAGCTTTAAAAATATCCAATGCATAGTTCTTCACAGTGCCTTTTATTGCAGTAGCATATTTGTTTCTTATATTCACCAGATAATGTGTTTGGAATTTTTCTACTATGTTACCATTAAATTGTTGTATCAAGTTGTCTACAAAAAAAGAGATTGAGCCAGATTTTTCAGGTGTTTCATCAGTGAATATCCTGCAGAGAAGTCACATTTGTGTGAAGTGTCCTACCAAAGCTTTACAAGGATCAGCCTCACTTCTATAATTTAGCACTTGAAAGCAAACTTTGTAAGCTCTTCTGATAGTTGGTGCATTTCTTGAGGTTGGAAACTCATCTTACGTATCATTTATCTCCAACATACAGCATAATGCCTGGCACTAGTCCTCAAATATTTGCTGCCTTATAAATCAGAAGAGAACAAATAAAAAAAACAAGAGTAAAGCAGTGTTAGGGTTTTTTTTTTTTTTTTACATTGGAACTAGTTCTCTGCAGTTACTTAAAGGCAGAAAACAGACCTAGAACTGTGGGTTATCTGGATAAAAGTTACACTCCATTCAAATACCTTTGTTGCATGACTGCTGCAGTCCAGGCACATAGCTGGCCACCCACACAAGTACATCATTTCTGAATCATATGCACTTGGGCCTTGCTTTGTGCTGTGAAGACCTATTTGTGGTCTTGATGAAGAAGCAAATAAAAATTTATTTGATCCTGTTTCTCAAGGGTGATTATGAACCAACTTGAAATACCTCTGAAGTTCAGAAAAGTTCACCCAAGCTTTACTTTGTTTGCTGTACTTCCCGTTTCTTTCTAACCTTCCTGAGTTCACAAAAGGTTTGTTCCAAGTAAACTCAATGATGTAACAAAAAGTCTTTAATCTAATTTCAAGCTGGATAAGTTAGTGAGTATGGTGCAGTTTGGGAGGATAGGTTTTGGTATGATTTACAGTGTGAAATCTATCTCAAACATCATAAAAGTGAATTTGTCCCATGATTGATTCAGAATTAAATTACAGTTGCATATTTTAACTTTTGGGCTTCTAGTAAAAGAATTAATTTCTCTTTCTCATTTTCACAAATGGCATGAAAGCTTTTATTTCTCTGTGGCTTCCTGAATAGTACAATTGGAATGGATCTTCATTTGTTTGGCTTTCTCTACTTATTTTTGACATTTTGAGCTTTACCTATTGGTTATTTCATTGACTTGAGAAGCAATCTCAAGCAGTATCAGTGTGTTTTTATGTGTCTTTGTGCATGTACCTGTGTGTGTGTGTGCACACGTGTGTAAACTGATGGACATTCTGAGCAGGTAGGGTCTATACTGTTTGGTATTCTGCTTCACTATTGTGTTTTGAAACTCCAATTCAAGACAATAGAGAAAACCTCACCAATATGAAAGCATGGATCATCACTATCTGTACCAGTTTGAGTTATCTGATGTACCAGTTTGAGTTATCTGACGTTTTAATAAGGCAGCATCTATTTGGCTGAGGAATCACAGCTATTTAGAATTGTGGGACATTTTTACTAGACCCATATTGACTTAATGAGGTTTATCTGTGTGTTTCCCCAAAGAATAAAATTGAGTGAAAAAGCATTGTTTACATCCAGCATAGCTCGTCTCTTACCACCTCTATCACCCCCAATTCCAATTCCAAGTCCAATTTCTAGTTCCATCTCCTATAATGAGGTCCAAGAAGATCTATAAACTGAGCCCAACTTAACCATTTCTTCATTACTGTGTGAACAGTGTTTTTACACTCTAATGTCTAATTTGGAATCCCAATGAGATTCATAAATTTGAGTCTAAGTAAAATGATAGGATTTCAAACAAGTGTTTATTTTTTGAGCCACATCATCACAGGGTTATACACAAAAAGTGTTTATGTGTATAAGTGTGTATACAGGTAATCATGGGTAGATTATACAAGGACCTTATTTAAGATCTTAGAGAAGTTTCTGCTTGCGTTTACATAAGTAGGGCTACCCTATGAATGCTCATCTTCTCAAGAAGAAGACTTGATCCACTCATGAGATCCTCTCAGGTGCTGCCAAGGATATCAACACAGGCTTTGCCAAGCTACCAATGCAAATTTGGATTTTAGAAAACTTGAGGTTATGGGGCAAAATAATGTCTTTCCTGGCTAAGAATGCATTAATATAATTTCTTGGTTTGAAGTAATCTGTGGTAAATTTCTTTTTGTAGTAGCAAGCACTTCTTAAAAATGGGTTCCTTTTTTTTTTTTTTTTTTCCTGCTGTGTCCGTGTGAATTCTTTTTTTTTTTTTTTTTTTGAGTCCCAAGGCCAGAAGCCAAGGCAAGGGATCTTTCTTGAATGTCAACCACAGGCATTTTGCACTTGCTCTCTCTTCAAGTCCCCCAAACAGTTCTGGAGGGCAAGAAACCTTCTCACTGATGAAGTTGCTGAAGATCTGGAGATAAGGTACCTATCTGAAGACACCCAGGTATTAAATGAAGGTGTGGAATATGAACCCGAATCTAAATTTTGAGCTGTTCCCCCCCCCCCCCCGCACTGTCCGAAGGTCTCTGCTGGGATTTGGGTGATGTGATCTCAGTATGAAGAGGTAGTATGTGAGAAAGAGATTATTTGAAGATGATGGTTGGCCACAATTTGTAAGGTGGTGAGAAAAGATGCTTTTCTGACTTAAAAATGAATCCATGCTGATGTTAAGCAGAATCTTTGATAGGAAATTTTGTGCCTTCTATTCAGAGGGTTGGTTTTGTAATCAATCTATAAAGAAGTAAATAAGTAGGCATAGATGATGTGTTGTAAACCATAAATCAAACTGCAAATGACCATGTGATTTTCTCTTTGCTTCTTCTTCCTATCAGAGTCCTTTTGGTTTTGAAGGGTGTGCTCTTCACTGCAATGTAGTTATTCTCCTCTTCTTTGTTCTTGTGTAATCTCTATCTCTCTCTCTGTCTTTCTCACATTTTTGGACTTCACTTTTAAAAGACATGCTTGGATGTGCTAGGAGAGCAAAGCAGCAGAAGCATCAGGCTGATTGAGGATGATGAGAAAGGACAGAATCAGGTCAGTAAGCTCAGGATCAGAAACATGATAGGCATAATTGTTAAACACTTGATAGGTTTTTATAATTATTATAGTAGGGTATGGAAAATTCATATAAAAGTAGAATGAAATTTTTCTAATGGATCTTTAAATAACCTATAGTTGTTCTGATCAGAAAGTAATATATATTTATTTGGAAAAATATTTGCAAGAAGAAAACAAAAATCACATAATCCTACCACTCTGAGATGATACTGTTAACATTGTTGTATATTTTGGAATTTCACACCATCATTGAGAGGTTAAAATAAAAAAGACTAAGAACTCACATATTCCTCCCATATGCTCTGTCCTTTGAATGCGTGTTCTTTCCTTTGTTTACCTTTATCTGTTCTTGATGTGAGTAAAAACACTCTTTATAGGGAGGCATGAAAGCAGGTAAGATGCTCTCCTCATCTGACTCCAAACTCATTGAGTACAATCCCAGTGCCTCACATGGCCTGTTCATGTAGAAAACCAAGGTGATAATAAATGCTGCACCCTATAATTTGTAACAGATAACACTACTGAAGTTGGCAGTTTGGGCAGTGTATTAGTCCATTTTCACACTGCTGATAAAGACATACTCAAGATATAAAGAGGTTTATTGGACTTATAATTCCACATGGCTAAGAAGGGCTCACAATCATGGCAGAAGGAAAGGAGGAGCAAGTTGCATCTTACATGGATGGCGTCAGGCAAAGAAAAAGCTTGTGCAGAGAAACTCCCATTTTTAAAGCTATCAGATCTCATGAGACCCATTCACTATCATGAGAACAGCATGGGAAAGACCCACCCCCATGAATCAATCATCTCCCACCAGGTCCCTCCCACAACACATGGGAATTATGGGAGCTACAAGATGAGATTTGTGTGGGGACACAGAGCCAAACCAAATCATTTCTCCCCTGGTCCCTCCCCTGGTCCCTTTGAAATATGTCCTCATATTTCAAAACCAATCATGCCTTTCCAAGAGTCCCCCAAAGTCTTAAATCATTTCAGCATTAACTCAAAAGTCCATAGTCCAAAGTCTTATTTGAGACAAGGCAAGTCCCTTCTGCCTATGAGCCTGTAAAATTAAAAGCAAATTAGTTACTTCCTAGATACAACGTGGGTACAGGCATTGGATCAATACAGCTATTCCAAATGGGAGAAATTGGCCAAAACAAAGGGGCTACAAGCCCCATGCAAGTCTGAAATACAACAAGGCAGTCACATTTTAAAGCTCCAAAATGATCTCCTTTGACTCCATGTCTCATATCCAGGTCATGCTGATGCAAGAGGTGAGTTCTCATGGTCTTGGGCAGCTCTGTCCCTGTGGCTTTGCACGGTACGGCCTCCTCCCGGCTGCCTTCATGGGCTGGCATTGAGTGTGTGTGCCTTTTCCAGGCACATGGTATAAACTGTCAGTCTCTAACATTGTGGGGTCTGGAGGACAGTGGCCCTCCTCTCACAGCTCCACTAGGCAGTGCCCCAGTAGGGACTCTGTGTGAGGGCTACAACCCCACCTTTCCCTTCTGCACTGCCCTAGCAGAAGTTTTCCATGAGAGCCCCGGTCCTGCAGCAAACTTCTGCCTGGACATCCAGGCATTTTCGTACATCTTCTGAATTCTAGACAGAGGTTCCTGAACCTCAGTGCTTGACTTCTGTGTACTCGCAGGTTCAATACAATGAGGAAGTTGCCAAGGCTTGAGGCTTGCCCCCTCTGAAGTCATAGCCTGAGCCCTACATTGGCCCCTTTCAGCAATGGCTGGAGCAACTGGGACACAGGGCACCAAGTCCCTAGGCTGCACACAGCACAGGGACCCTGGCCCTGGCCCATGAAACCACTTTTTTCCTCCTATGCCTCTGGGACTGTGATGGGAGGGGCTGCCGTGAAGACCTCTGACATACCCTGTGACATTTTCCCCATTGTCTTGGAGATTAACATTAGGCTCCTTGTTACTTATGCAAATTTCTGTAGACAGCTTGAGTTTCTCCTCAGAAAATAGGACTTTCTTTCCTATCACATTGTCAGGCTGCAAATCTTCCAAACTTTTATGTTCTGCTTATCTTATAAAACTGAATGTCTTTAACAGCATCCAAGTCACATCTTGAATGCTTTACTGCTTAGAAATTTCTTCTGCCAGATAGCCTAAATAATCCCTCTTAAGTTCAAAGTTCCATAAATCTCTAGGGCAGGAGCAAAATGCTGCCAATCCCTTTGCTAAAACATAACAAGAGTCACCTTTGCTCCAGTTCCCAACAAGCTCCTCATCTCCATCCGAGACTACCTCAGCCTGGACTGTATTGTCCATGTCACTCTCAGGCTTTTGGTCACAGCCATTCATGAAGTCTCTAGGAAGTTCCAAACTTTCACATTTTCCTGTCTTCTTCTGAGCTCTCCAAACTGCTCCAACTTCTGCCTGTTACCCAATTCCAAAGTCACTGCTACATTTTTAAGTATCTTTTCAGCAACACCCCACTCTTGGTACCAATTTACTGTATTAGTCTGTTTTCTCACTGCTGCTAAATACCTACTTGAGACTGCACAATTTACAGAAGAAAGAGGTTAGTGGGATTTACAGTTCCACATGGCTGGGAGGCCTCAATCATGACGGAAGGCCAGGAGGACCAAGTCACATCTTACATGGATGGGAGCAGGCAAAGACAGAGCTTATGCTCTCTCCCAGCTTTAAAACCATCTGATCTCATGAGACCCATTCACCATCACCAGGACAGCATGGAAAAGACCCACCCCCATGGTTCAGTCATCTCCCACCAGGTCCCTCCCACAACACATGGAAATTATGGGAACTGCAAGATGAGATTTGGGTGCAGACACAGAGACAAACCATATTGGGCAGTTTGTAATTTACCCTGGTTCATTTCTGAGGTCAGACACTGGCAAAACAGAAGATATTTATTGGACCGACCCCAGTATTGGCTCTGGGTACCAACACGGTTCTTCAGTTCACCTTCTTTTCTTATACTCTGTGGAGACTAGAAAGCTCATGCTAGGCTGAAAAGTTAAATTTGTAATTAATGACATTTAACTTCTTACTCAAATGGAATTCATAGTAACTGAAAAGCACAGGGAATGTTAGAAAAGGAGAAAGACTCAATGGACATTCAAACACATTTACTGTGCAAATATATTTGATTTTTAATTCACATTATTCCCAATGCTACAAAAAAGTCATGTTGCTGATTATTTTACTTTTGATCATTTTTTCCTAACTATAATATAAAACAAACTCCCATGTCAACAAATAGGCCTGCCCTCCATTAACTTACCCAAAATGCTGTTTAATGCATAAAGAAAATATAAACCTACTCTGGTGCAGAACCACATCCATTCCCACAATTCCAGTGGCTTTCTTGAAAGTTGGTTCTTTACTTATTGGGTTTTTAATTTAATGTCATATTTCAGTATAAGCAATTCAATCACAGGTCACAAATGTCAAAATATTAGAGTGGTTTATTGAGAAATCATGTTTCCACCCTTGACATGGTCTAGCTTTTCATGACTACTTATTCCTTATAGGTAATCACACTTTAATTAGATTATTATATTATGCACTTTTGTTTGTTAACAAACAGATATAAATACAGCCTCTCGCTACATAATATATGTAGAGAGACTGTATATGTGTATATAAATTTGTATATGGACTGTATTATATTTATTATGGATAAACAACTATACATACAGTATATAGTGAATATTGAAGATTTAGGTTAGGCAATTTTTTACAAGGCTGTCAATATTAAGTTCATTAACTGAAAGTAGCATACTAAATACATATATACTTTTATATAAATTTGCTTTTTCTAGAGATCTTTCTATAACAATACAAAGCTTATTCATTCTATTTTAGGTCTGCATTAAGAGGATATACCATAGTTTAGTCAGTGCCTAACTGGTAGATATTTGAGATTTTTCTTTTCTTTTGTGTGACAAGCTGTACTACAAAGAATAAGTTAGTACATAGGCCATTTTGTTTGTGCAAAGCTATATATGTAGAATAAATTTCCAAAAGTGAGATTACTGAGTTAAGATAAACATATTAGGTTCGTGCAAAGTAATTTCACCAGTTTAATATTTGTAATAAGGTAGACACTGACAGATTGCCGTCTGTGGTAGACAGAATAACATCACCTCAAAGATGCCCGGAACCTAATCCTTGGAACCTGTGAATATATTACCTTCCATGGCAAAGGATGCTTTAAACATGTGATTAAACTTCAGGATCTTGAAATGAGGAAGTCGTCTTGGATTATCTGGGCCCAATCTAATTACATGAGTGCTTTAAAGTGTAAGAAGCCCGAAGAGTTGTTGAGAGATATGTTTTGAGAAGCATTCGATCTGCCTTTGCTATCTTTGAAGATGGAAGAAGTAGGTCATGAGCCAAAGAATTCAGGCAGCCTTGGGAGACTAGGAATGGCTCTCAGCTGATAGCCACAGCACACAGAATTCTGCCAACAACCTGGATGAGTGAGAAAACAAGGGCATTGTCCTGTAACTTTGAAGAAATGAATTCTCCCCTGGAGTCTCCAGTGAAGAAAGCAGCCCTGCCCAGCAAGACCTGTGTTGGACTTTTGATACTACAAGATTATAAGTTGGTCTTGTTTCAAGCCTCTGAAGTTGTGGTCATTTATTACAGCGGCAACAGAAAACAAGTACACCCTTTCTAGGGACCATTCTGCACTCTCATCAAATCAGCAATTGATGAGATTGTTCCCCCGCATCTTCACAAACAGAATGTGTTGCCAGTCTTTGAGATTTTTGCCAATCTGATGATTGGTGAGAAAGAGTATCTCAGTGCAACTTTAATTTGCACTATTCTTTTTATGAATGAGATTGAACATCTTAACATTTATATTTATTTGTATTAATGGAATGTTTGTTCATGTTTGTTGCCCATATTTCTATTGGATTTTTGATATTTTTAAAATCAAGTTCTAAGAGTTTATTCATAAGATGAAGACTTTATATATGATAGCAATTGCAACTATTTTTCCCAAATCATTTACTTTCTATATGAATTTAAGGGTGGGTATTGACCTATTCTTCATTATTTTCTCTAGTTTGTATAAATTTTTATCAGATTGTTGTAGGTCTCTGGATAATACAAACTAAAATATCACCAAGAGAACACATTTTTGAGGGAAGAAATAAAAAAGAGGAAAAAAAAAGAACTGTTAAATAAACTCTTGTTTTCTTTACCTTCTCACCTTTAGTCTGGATCATTCTTCTCATGGCTCCTTTCTAAAATCCTGGCCTTAAGTACAAGAGTAGCTTCCAGTTCTAGAGAGAGGCAAAAAAACAACAACAAACAACAAAAAACAAAACAAAAGAAACCCTGTGCCTTATAATAGCATCGCTGCAGCAAGTAGAGCATTTTGTAGCACATTCTTCAATTAAAACTTTCATTCTTAGACTTAAAGCTGTCTGAGAACCAAAGCACTAACACTTGGCATTTCATGTCAGCAGAGGCATGGGTGTGATTATTCACAGTGAAATGCTGACAGGCCCTTCTTTTCAATGACACCAGCTAGCTCAGGTTATAATTACCCTTGTTACATCATCCTTTTCCCTGCTATACACGCAGCAAGTGAGCTCTTGCTTGGGAGACAGATTTGTATTTATAGCCAAAGAGTTGTTTCTTTCTAATTTAAAGCAGGTTTGCTGAGAGCTGGGAGGGGGCAAGGAAGAAAAACAGTTATAATGAGAGTATCACGAGGAGAAACAATAAACACTTAAATGATGAGGAAGTGATCATCATCCAGTCTGAAACAGAAGATCAGGGTTTCAGCCAGGCATTTCCAACAAGGATAGCAGGACTAGGTTCATTAACTGCCCTCACTGCTTTCAGAATATCTCAAATGTGGCAATTTACATTAAAATGGATTTAGTGACACCATCTTCTCATTACTGTCAGTTTACATTTGGGTTTATAAACTATAGTTGTAAATAAAATATGCTTTTCATTACAATGTCTATTTAGTAGAATATGGTAGGAAATTAGAGGCGTAATCATGACTTAAATTATTAATTCAGTGATATTTTTCAGGTGCCATATGTAGATACTCCACTGTGCATAATGAATATGCATGTAGTAGTTGAATTAGGTCTAGATCTCAATGCTCTGCCTCCCCTCTGTCCCCTCATCTTATTTTGCTTTTGCTTCTTCTTTACATTGATACATGGTAAAAGGAGGTTTCTCAAGTAGTCAGCTGCTATTATCTATGCCATTATTTTCATTTCATTTCCCCTATTCAGTTTCAAGGGGGCCGCCAATATATAACATCCCTTTTCCCTGTTCATATTCTGAATATGCTGACAAATAAGGATTAACAGATTGATAAATCAAAATATCAGCTTTATCATGGACATAGTTTAAGTTGGGGGATGTAACTTGGTCTGTGGGCCAAATAGAGCAGCATTTGGGAGATGCCTGGTCTGTCATAATTATACAGACAGGGCAGACTACACCCTCTAATGGCAAGATATTAGATCCTGATTCTTGTAACTTGTGTATGTGATTAAATAAAGCTTCTTGGCTGGGCGCAGTGGCCCACGCCTGCAATCCCAGCACTTTGGGAGGCCGAGGCAGGCGGATCATGAGGTCAGGAGATCGCGACCATCCTGGCAAACGCGATGAAACCCTGGCTCTATTAAAACTACAAAATAAATAAATAAATAAATAAAATAAAATAAAATAAAATAAATTAGCCAGGCGTGGTGGCAGGCGCCTGTAGTCCCAGCTGCTTGGGAGGCTGAGGCAGGAGAGTGGCGTGAACCCAGGAGGTGGAGCTTGCAGGGAGCCCAGATCGCGCCACTGCACTCCAGCCTGGGAAACAGAGCGAGACTCTGTCTTAAAAAAGAAACAAACGAACAAACAAACAAAAAACAAAAAAACAAAGCTTCTTCTTGAAGTGAGGAGATTTTCCTGGTTTATCAAGGTGGACCTTAAATACTTGCAGAAATGTCCTTATGAGAGAGGCAGGTGGAGATTAGACAGATAAGAAGGTGAAGGCAATACGAATGCAGAGGCAGAGATTGAAGTGATGCAGCCCCACAAACCAAGGAAAGCAGGCAGCCACCAGAAGCTGGAAGAAGCAAGGAACGAACTTCTCTCTTTTCCTGAGGGAGCGCAGCCGGTGGGACACCTTGATCTCCACCCAGTGAAACTGATTGCAGACTTTGGACCTCTGGAACAGTGAGAGAATGAATTCCTGTTATTTTAAGCACTGAATGTGATGCAATTTGTTAAAACAGCCTTAGGAAACTAACACGCTCCCCAGCCATCCTCCCTGGTAGATAGCCTCAAGAGGTGCTAAGGGTGCAGGCTCTCAAGAGGCAGAAGGGCTGAGAGAGCTGCGCATGCCCAGATTTGGCTTTCAGACACCCTTCGGGCAAATCACTCCACTTTTTGTGGGATAGAGCGATTAAAGAGCCGGGAGAGCCAAGGATATGTTCAGAGTAAATTCCTCTTCATAGAGACTTCTTTTTAAAAAATTATTATTCATGAGCATCCCTAAATTCTAGCTGTTTCAATGTTGAAATAATGTTTAATATTTAAATATTATGGTCATTGTTAATACTGGACAAAGGCTGAAGTTGACATTAACTTTTATATCAGAGAGCTTTGAAGGCCAAGATCGAGATTTTATGTTTTTTTTTTTTTTTGTTCAATAACAAAGGTTATCCATAAAGTTGAAATTTACTTGTCTCTCTGCCTCACAACCACCTTCTATGTTGCATGTTGACAGCAAAGAAGGCAGGGGCAGGGGTTGTTATCTTTTATCCTGTTTAAAGAAAGAAGTGAGTTAACTGTTATAAACATTATCAAAATCCTTGCTCGTCTTCATCCAATAAAATGGTACTATCTACTTGTAAATGTCCAAGTGTGTTATGTTTTAAAATATTTTCCCTCAATATTGAATAATCGTGAGGAGAAATTACTATATTTATAGATTTGAAATCTCTTCTTATAAAATATTATACCCTTGTCAAAAAACTGACAAACTAGGGAAAGATATATCAAAAATCCAAGAACACATATAGCAAAACAGTAATATCACTTACAGGCCTTGCTTGAAAGGAGCATGAGTCACACAGCCTAACCAGGTGTTCACTATTACAGCCTACTCTTGTATGTGGCCTTCCTACTATTATGTGCCAAATATTATTTACTGTAACAGGTCTAAATAAACTACTGTTTATTCAACAAGTATTTATTGAGTACCCACTATGTGCAAAACACTATGTAATGAACAAACAGGAACCGTTACCATGCTGAACTTGACTTTGCAGAGTTTGGTTTAACCAAATGGGAGCAACACTTTGCCCAACATGGGCACGTTTAAGCAGTGAACAATGGTACTCCAGGAGCTTAGGCATGATGCAGTAATCACACAAGCAATGGAGAATGGTCATTTTTCTTTTTGCAAATGCAAACTAAGTGTTGGACAAAATAATTGAGTAGGCCATTCCCTATTACTGAAGGGAGAATAAAAAGAAGCAATAATGTACTACTGAATCCTTCATATTAACTCTTTAGCTTTCTATGCAGGTGCTCTCGGCCTAAAATAAACTGGCATAGACAGTCAGAGAAGTTAGACAACAGACTTTAGGAAAATAGAAATATCCTTTCTATTCCTTTTAGTTTATATTTCGTAGAATTCCTTTGGAAAATCTAAGTTTTTCTTTCTTTTTTGTTTTGTTTTCCAGCAGACAGGTGCTTGATCTGTTGTCTATGTTATACGTATTTGTTTACTAATTAGTCCATATTTGATATTTCTTACCTTCACAAAAATATTTTAAGTTTCTTTTTGGGGTTTGATAATTATCTTATTCCTATATATCCTTTAAGTTTAGCATAGTGCTATTGGGTATTCATTTAATAAAGTTGTCATGGTTATGAGCATTAAGAAAAAATGAGAATGGCTAAAAGAGAGAGACTGTATATAATAAAGCAAGCATGGTCAGTAGAATTTTAGGGGGAAAATAATTTGTGTTGTTTAATCATTGTATTCGTTTTCTAAACCCACATTTCTTCTAAGACCCTCTCCTTTCACTGTTCACTGTAATATCATTAGTAAATTTGAAATGTGAACATCTTTACAAAGAAATGAGTTGGGATAATTGTTCCTGATTTTTGAGTGCTACTGAGAAGGAGATAATTTTCTTTAATCAACAGATTATGTCATGTGATTCTAAAAGTTAAAAACTCAACTAGCAAAAAGATTCTTAATGTATTACTTCCTTGAACCATGATCATTACTCTTATACAGACTTTTAATGGCATATTACTATTTGAATAATTTAATTATCTTTCCTTTCAAATGTATATTTTTGACCCCTTTTCAACTGGATACTATCAGTTTACTCTTTCAAAGTTTGTTTACTTGTAATAAGGAGGAAACTTCCCTTCTGTGGATCACTAAGACATTCTTGGAAGTAAGATTGATCAGGAGAGGTATACGCAGATATAAAGAGAAAGGCTGTTATTTTTATGTGTTAAGACTCTGGCTGGTAAGCTCTTTCTTTCTTTCTTCTCAGAATCCAGTTCTTATTAATTTTGAGTGTGTGGAATTTGTTGCTACAACTCTACCCAAAAGTTGGTTAACGTTTTCTACATAAGAAAAAGGTAGTTAGAAAACAAAAGTCTTCTGTAACTAAAAATAATTCTTAAAAAGGCTATTTTGCAAGTTACATAAAAATTATACCATATTATTGAAGAAAATTATAGAAAACCAAAATAAATGAATTGCTATACCATGTTCATGGAGGAGAATATTCAATTTTGAAAAGATGTTAATTCTCCACAAATATATTTATAACTTCCTATTCCTATTTACAAGTTTTCTTTCGTGGAACAGAAAAAATAGATTTTTTTCTGAGACTTTATGAAAGGGTAAAGACCCCTAAATAGTTAGAAAACTCTGAAGAAGACTGTCATGGGGAAACTTTGCTTATCGTATATCAAAACTTATTATAAAGCAATGGTAATTAAGATATTGTGACATTTATTCAGGGATAGACAACTAAACCAGTGGAACAGAGAGCCCAGTAATAACTAAGTTCATAGAAGAATTTACCGCATAGCAGCTGTAGTGTTGCTAATCAATGGGACATAGAGGGACTTTTAAGCAAATGGTATTCAAACAATTGACTATCCATCTGAAAGAGGGCTAATAATAGTACCCCCAAGTCATGCAGTTGTCATAAGAATTATTTTAGTTTGTGACTTATGTATGTAGGGAAGAATCTTGATATTTATTTTAATAACAAATAATATTTCTTATGCTATGAAGCCTCTGCTCATATTTCTTGCCTTTCTTTTTTGGTACTTTAAGTTCTAGGCTACATGAGCACAAAGTGCAGGTTTGCTACATATGTATACATGTGCCATGTTGGTCTGCTGCACCCATTAACTCATCATTTACATTAGGTATATCTCCTAATGCTGTCCCTCCCCACTCCTCCAACTCCATGACAGGCCCTGGTATGTGATGTTCCCCTTCCTGTGTCAAAGTGTTCTCATTGTTCAATTCCTACCTATGAGTGAGGACATGGGTTATTCAGTTTTCTGTCCTTGAGAGAGTTTGCTGAGAATGATGGTTTCCAGCTTCATCCATGTCCCTACAAAGAACATGAACTCATCCTTTTTTATGACTGCATAGTATTCCATGATGTATATGTGCCACATTTTCTTAATCTAAGTCTATCATTGATGGCCATTTGGGTTGGCTCCAAGTCTTTGCTATTATGAATAGTGCCACAATAAACATACGTGTGCATGTGTCTTTATAGCAGCATGATTTATAATCCTTTGGACATATACCCAGTAATGGGATGGCTGGGTCAAATGGTATTTCTAGTTCTAGATCCTTGAGGAATCACCACACTGTCTTCTACAATGGTTGAACTAGTTTACAGTCCCACCAACTGTGTAAAAGTGTTCACAGATTTCACCACATCCTCTCCAGCACCAGTTGTTTCCTGATGTTTTAATGATTGCCATTCTAACTGGTATGAGATGGTATCTTATTGTGATTTTGATTTGCATTTCTCTGATGAGCAGTGATGATGAGCATTTTTTCATGTGTCTGTTGGCTGCATAAATGTCTTCTTTTGAGAAGTGTCTGTTCATATCCTTTGCCCACTTTTTGATGGGGTTGTTTTTTTCTTGTAAATTTGTTTGAGTTCTTTGTAGGTTCTGGATATTAGCCCTTTGTCAGATGAATAGATTGCAAAAATGTTCTCCCATTCTGTAGGTTACCTGTTCACTCTGATGGTAGTTTCTTTTGCTGTGCAGAAGTTCTTTAGTTTAATTAGGTCCCATTTGTCAATTTTGGCTTTGGTTGCCATTGCTTTTGGTGTTTTAGACATGAAGTCCTTGCCCATGCCTATGTCCTGAATGGTATTGCCTAGGTTTTCTTCTAGGGTTTTATGGTTTTAGGTCTAACATGTAAGTCTTTAATCCATCTTGAATTAATTTTTGTATAAGGTGTAAGGAAGGGATCCAGCTTCAGCTATCTACCGATGGCTAGCCAGTTTTCTCAGCACCATTTATTAAATAGGGAATCCTTTCCCCATTTCTTGTTTTTGTCAGGTTTGTCAAAGATCAGATGGTTGTAGATGTGTGGTATTATTTCTGAGGGCTCTGTTCTGTTCCATTGGTCTATATCTCTGTTTTGGTACCAGTACCATGCTGTTTTGGTTACTGTAGCCTTGTAGTATAGTTTGAAGTCAGGCAGCATGATGCCTCCAGCTTTGTTCTTTTGGCTTAGGATTATCTTGGCAATGCAGGCTCTTTTTTGGTTCCATATGAACTTTAAAGTAGTTTTTTCCAATTCTTTGAAGGAAGTCATTGGTAGCTTGATGGGAATGGCATTGAATCTGTAAATTACCTTGGGCAGTATGGACATTTTCACGATATTGGTTCTTCCTATCCATGAGCATGGCATATTCTTCCATTTGTTTGTGTCCTCTTTTATTTTGTTCAGCAGTGGTTTGTAGTTCTCCTTGAAGAGGTCCTTCACATCCCTTGTAAGTTGGATTCCTAGGTATTTTATTCTCTTTGAAGCAATTGTGAATGGGAATTCACTCATGATTTGGCTCCCTGTTTGTCTGTTATTGGTGGATAAGAATGCTTGTTATTTTTGCACATTGATTTTGTATCCTGAGACTTTGCTGAAGTTGCTTATCAGCTTAAGGAGATTTTGGGCTGAGATGATGGGGTTTTCCAAACATACAATCATGTCATCTGCAAACAGGGACAATTTGACTTGTCTTTTCCTAATTGAATACCCTTTATTTCTTTCTCCTGCCTGATTGCCCTGCTTGCCATTTTTTAATTGGTTTATTTCGCTTTTTCTTAACCTATTGTGTGAACTCTTTGGAAATTAAGAAAATTAACTCCTTATGATAACCATTCCAAGTACTTCTTTTGTATTTGTCACTCAACTTCAGTTATTGTTTTATTATACAATGTTTTAAATTTTTATCAAGTCAGACACTTTATCAGTTCTGGGTTTTGTGTGCTGTTTGAAACAAAGTATTACCTATTTTATGATTATAAATAAATGTCTGTCTTTTTTCTTCTTGACTGTGTGGTTCTATTGTTTCTCTTTGTATTCTCGGTCCATCTGAAATTCATTTAGTATGAGGAAGAAATGTACTTTCATTTTCTTTATAAAATTTTGTGATAGTTTTCGTATTTTTTTTCAGGTTAATTATCAATGTATCATTTTGCTGAATATACTGCATACTCCAAAAATATTTGGAGTTTTGACTGGTTTCATGTTAAAATCATGGAAAAATCCAAAAAGATGAAAAAATTTTAATGTATTCTTGGAGAGACTCAATTGTCTTGATAACTAAAGACTATACCTCCAAAAATGAATATCTTATTTTGCTAGTGGGAAATGATGTTTAGGTTTTCTGAGTTTAGAATAAGGCATTTTGACACCCCAGCTAGTTTTTAAGGGTTTAACAAAGAGTGGCAGTATGAATTTTCAACTAATTTCCCTGACCTGAGTGCTGTTTTTAGTTTGTGGACAAAAGAGCAGGAGGAAACGAGTCAGGAAGGGAGGAAATGGGTGTGAATCATATATTTGTATATTTGAGTTGGTCTTGAATTCCTTTCTACCTCTATTTTTTATATGATTAAAAAAGTGTCACAACAACTTTGCAGAATATTAATCTTATAATTTGCATGCTTGATTGTTGTGCATTTATTAATTCACCTTTGTCCTTCATTTTGCTAACCTTCAAATACCCTGAATTTATTTTTTTTCTTCTGGAAACCAAAGAATTGTTATTGTCATATGTTAGTTTTTTGGACCATTTGGCAAATAATTCTATTTTTGTTCTTCCTGATTCCAGGGACTTGAAAGTATTTTAGTTCTTTCAAAATCTATAATTTTGTTTGTTAGAGTTCAAAATTAAATTTTCCCTTCTTGGTAGAAATGTAGTATCACTGAGGTTATACAACTCAAAGGTAAGTGGCAGAGAGAGGCCATACGGGGTTTTGTTCCTTTCTCTACTTTATGAACATGTAGAAAGGGTAAATCACAATTCCTGTTTCCACTTTTTCATCTCCCACTAATTCTGAGGAATTCTGAGTAATGTTTGCACATTTTCTGAAAGCAGGGATTTTTGTTTGTCTTATTCTCTGCTACATCCCTGTGCCTAACACAAAGAAGGCCATCTAAAAATACTGCTGTAGGAATGAATTGTGACTACACCTTTTTGAAATCCTGCTCTTAGGCTTTACTGACAAAGCTCTTGGCTTTCTTTCTTTTTATTTTGCTGAGAGTCTTCTGTCACCTGTCTCTTAGATGTCAAGTTTTCCCAAGGTTATGTTCTAAGCCTCTCCCTCTCCTTCCTCTATGTACTATCTCCACATAGTTGCATCCATGTCCCTGGTTTTAATGCTATATATCATGAATGACTTCTAAATATCTCCAGTCCTGATCTGGATGAGTATTTCTTCAGATGAGATTGACAAGCCACCATGATCTGAATCATGATCTGTATTTGTATTGAAATGCAGATTTCTTCCTTCACCCTACTGATTAAAGATACTGAGTAAGAACTACGGCCGGGCGGGCTGGCTCATGCCTGTAATCCCAGCACTTTGGGAGGCCGAGGCAGGCGAATCACCTGAGGCCAGGAGTTTGCGAGCAGTCTGGCCAAAATGGTGAAACCCTGTCTCTACTGAAAATACAAAAAGTAGTCAGGCATGGTGGTGGGTGCCTGTAGTCCCAGCTACTCAGGAGGCTGAGGCTGGAGAATCACTTGAACCCAGGAGGCAGAGGTTGCAGTAAGTGGAGATCGCATATTGCACCCCACCCTGGGCTAGAAGAGTGAAACTCTGCCTCAAAAAACAAACAAAAAGCATTAAATCTGAGCATCAGCATTTCAACAATGCTTACAAATGCTTTCTTTTTCTGAATGAATTTTAGACACAGAATTGGCTAGAAGACTCAAGAAGATAGTGTCCATAATAGCCAAATGACTGGTACTGTAGGTATATTGAGGAAGAAGTGATGGTTGTAGGGGAAATGTCACAGAGGATTTGGGACAATCTGGGCATCAAAAGATGAGTAGGAACCGCAAACCATTTTCCAAATTCATTCACTTTTCTTCATCTCCAGCAATAACCTCCTAATTTAAGCCCATTATCACCTCACAGGTTAAGTATGAAAGTTCTAGTAATGATAATTAGGATTATCTTTATCATCATCAAGAGAACCAGAAGGAAAATGAAAAGAAGGAAGAAGACAAATTACACTGATGCCTAGCATTCATTAAATACTGAAAATATGTAAGACTCCTCTATATGCCTCCTAATTATCCCATAAGGAAGAGGCTGTTGCCTCCCATGTCTTTCTTCTACTATTGCTCCTTGCAATCTGATTTCCATGAAGTAACCAGTTTTGAAAACATAAGTCAGGCAATACTTCTCAGGGCTCTCTACTACACGTACACGGGTCCTTCACAGCTCACTGGGGCACTTAGAATAATATCCAGCCTTTTCGCTGTGGTTTACACTTCCCTCTCTGATCTCTTTCTCTTTTCTCCATCTTGCCCATACAACTGGCCTTTTGTTCTTCAAGAACACCATGTTTGTGGCTGCCTTGGGGCCTCAGCCCTTGGATTCTCTTTCTTCATGTCACCTGCTGGTTTTCCTTTTCCCATTAAGGTTCTACTTAAATTGCTGCCTCCTCAGCACAGCTTTTCTTCACTTCTCAATCTAAAGTAATCCTCTGGGATCTGTCTCCCACTCTCAGAGCCACTGCTGTCCATTGAGCTCCATAGAGATAGCACTCAGGCAAGTAAGAGGCACTGTGCCTCTCTGAAGCAAAATAACCAAACACAGGAGAAAGAGATCCTAAAAAGCCAAGAGGCAAAATGTCATCATACATATTCTTTGTACAAACTTGTCAGGAGCAGCACAAGAGGAGAACTCAGATGGTTTAATCAGCTTCTCAGAATTTTCTAAGTGCTGAGATGAATGGAAGACCATGTCTGCCAAAGAGAAAGGAAAAATGTGAAGACATTGCCATGGCATATGAGGCCTATTACAAAAGAGAAATGAAAACCTATATCCCTCCTAAAGGGGAAACAAAAAAGTTCAAGAATCGCTCAAAAATCAAAGGAGAACATCCTGGCCTATCCACTGGTGATGTAGCAACAAAACTGGGAGAGATGTACAATAGCACTGCTGCAGATGACAAGCAGCCTTATGGAAAGAAGGCTGCAAAGCTGATGGGAAAATATGAAAAGCATACTACTGCCTACCTGATGCAGTAAAAAAGGGAGTTGTCGAGGCTGAAAAAAAAGCAAGAGAAAGAAGGAAGATGAGGAGCACGAAGATGATGATGATGAAAAAGTCAGTTCTAGCACAAAGTGTTTTTTTCTGTTCTAAAAAGCACTTACCCTGCCCCATACACAATGCATTCCTTTGAGTTAAAACAAAAATGGAAACATAAGGCTGTGGATGATTTGTTTTTAAACTATAGTGTCTTTTTTATGTAGTTAACATACTACCACATGTGTCTTTAAATAGCCCATGCTGGTGGCATTTTCCAAAGCCATTAACCTTGCCTGGTACAGTACGGAAGTTGTAAATTGGCATGGAAATATAAAGCAGGTTGTTTTTGGTACACAGCACAAAGTAGTTATATATAAGGATAGTGGTTTTCTCATCTTTAGTTGTCTCTGATGCAGCTTATACGAAATCATGGTTGTTCTGTTAACTGAATATCACTCTGTAATTGAAGAAAAAAGTTGCAGCTGTTTTGCTGACAGTCTGAATGCTACTAAGTAAATATAGTTTTTTATTAGTAAACAAGGAAAATAATTCTCTAGCTTATATCTATCACATTGCCCTTCTTTTTCTTTCTTAGCATTTAATACTCTCCAAAATATATCTTTTTTATTCATTTATTTACTTATTTTTATTGGTCTTCTTTGAGCCATAGGGATGGTGTCTCCTTGCACACTGCTCACTGTAGAGTACTAGTTACTGCCGTGTGGAGTACTTATCCATAGTAGAAACTCACAGGATGGTTTTGTTGAATGCATGGATGAAGAGTGGGTCAATGTTTGGACACATGGGGAGGATGTATGATAATCTGGGCTATTGACTCATGTGAAGCACAGAGAACTGCCACTTTGGGTACAAATAAAGACTAGATATGGTTCCTTTCCTCAATGGCTTACTATCCTCAGGAAATGAGCGTGATATAGAAAACAGATTTTCTTCCTTCTTTACAAGAAAGCCACTTGAAAGGTTTCTAAAAACCAAAGTAGGTGGCCTATATTTAAACTGGCAAAGGGCTGTTAGGTCTACTAAAATCTACCCATCCAAGCCTTACTCATTTCCATATTCAAGAAATTGTAGGCATTTCTAAATTAAAAGTGATAATTCAACTTACTTACTTCATGCCACAGATGCACAAATAAGCAACTCTTACTGTGAATCACGTATTTGCATATTAGTACACACAGTATGATGTGTTAGTATTTAACTAGTGTTGTTGATATGTGTAGAGAGTATTTTTAACAGAAATTGTTTTAGTGGAAAAATTATTTATAGCCCAAATGTCCAGATGCAAACAATGGAGACAAACTAAGTCAGTGGTAGTTTAAGCATGATTTGGCAAAGAAAAAAAAAAGTGTACTTCTCTTTGTGTAATCTCTGTGGATGGCTGTAAAATCACATATAAAAGACAGGCATTATCAAGTGTGGTATGGATCAGTCAATGGAGTGGAAATTTTGCATGACTGCAAAGGTGCTTAAAAATCACTGGTCTATATCTCCCAAGAAGTGCCCAATTGTGATTTCACCATGGGAGGAGACACTAAAGCATATTTGTAGATTAGGAACATATGGGTCTCATTTGAGGGCTAGTGAGACTAAAGAGTTAATTGTGTATACATGTCAATCATCATCAGTCAGTTAATCAGGCAACTAATACCTTTAGGGGTCATGAATCTAACAGGACTGAAGTTGACGGGTGAGCTGAGTCCAAGGCCTGCTACCTAGACAGCGGGTTGTGTGAACTAAGCCATTACTTGCTGGAGCAGATGGCACAAAGGAAGCTTAGCTCCTGGGTATTCCTGACTTGATAGCTACAGCAGCCCTCTGGAAAGCAGCAAAGGCAACCTCTCCTGCACTCGTTATTTCTGTTAGCAACTGCCAGTCCATTTCACACAGGATCAGAGTGTAAATGGGATCACATATGCTGTATCTGAACAGGATCTCAGGCCACACCTAAATCAAACCCACATTTAACCAATGCAGATACTGACCTCTAAGTTAGTGGCATGGTTGTGTTTAGAACCCACATTTCTGACTCATACTCCAATCTTTTGTTTACTCTACAGCATGTCATTTTAAAGTTAAGCGTTTGACAACAGGAATTTATATATCTGTTCCCTAATTGATGAGATTGAGAAATCTAATTTTGTCAACTAAAATGAATACAGCAATCAGGATCTTAGCATGTAACTTAATGGAGTGGATGTTGAGAAAATTTTACCATGGAAATACAGATACCATGTATAAGACATTTAAACAGTATCAAGGAGATTCTTTTTAAAGTGGATAGTAGAGTCCCATGAGCTGGCTCCAGCCTGTAATCCCAGCACTTTGAAGGCTGAGCCAGGTGGATTGCTTAAGTCCAGGAGTAGGAGACTGGCCTGTGCAACATGACAAAATCCTTCCTCTACAAAAAATATAAAAAATTAGCAGGATGTGGTGGTGCACACCTGTAGTCCCAGCTACTTAGTAGGCTGAGGTGGGAGAATATTTTGAGCCCAAGAAGCAGGGGTTGAAGTGAGCCGAGATCCCGTCCCTACACTCCAGCCTGGGCAACAGATTGAGACCTCGTCCTAAAAATAACAACAACACAAAAAACAAACAAAAAATAAAATATATAGTGGAGATGTAGCTTAAAATTTTTTTAATGTCATTTTTAAAAAGTATAAAAAATAAATCTTTACACCATTGGTTTTCAGTTAGTGGTCTAGTTGAGAAGCACCTAGAAAGTTTTAAAAAGCACACATGCTTCATCCCCATCACAGACAACTAAATTAGAATCTCTAGGCTTGGATACTGCATATGTATGTCTTGAAACAACATCTCCATATGATTTTAATGTATAAATCATGTCAACAATGTGGAAAATTCTACTCTTCTGTAAACACTGGATAGAAAAGTAAGAATTACAACATCTATAATTTAGACAAGTGTCAAAACCCCTGTTTCCTACCAGATGTTCCACTACTCCAAACATCATATTACTTCAATGGATTGTGCTGTGTTCAAATGCTGATACATAAAACAGTTATATTTCAATTATGTTTCGATTGGAAATGCTGAGACCAAAGAAAACCAAAAAAATCCATGGAAAACTCTAAAACTTTATTTTAGCTGGGAATTCCCAGTACTTCCTCACCCATGATATTCTTTGCCAAACTTGTTTCCAAGGAGCCATGCTGGCTGGTGTGAGTCCTATATCCTTGAGTTCCCTTTGACACAGGGTGAATAGTCATGTCATGATAATGCAGCAGAAGAGAGAAAGAAAAGGAACAAAAGGTCCAGAAAATTCACAAAGTGAATAATTAATCTTTAAAGATACCAGAGTTGCCTAATATGAGGGAAAAAATTCACCCTCAGAAAATTGAAATGGCTGCTTGAAAAGGTGGTGAATGGTACCTGCCCATATCATCCATAACGTCAATAGTTCAAAGTTTCTTTTATACTGAACTTAAGAATAGCATACACTTAAGAAAAGTTATTATTTCAGAATAAAGCAGATCATAAAGAAGTCTCTGATTTTTTTTTTAAATGGAGGCTTATACATCTCTAAACAGAGAAACTGCTTTTATTTTATGTTAAAGTAAGAGTAAGCCAAGTAACTACCAACTTAAAGTCTGAGCTAGGAGTTGTGGGTTAGAAGGGTCACCAAATTTCACTAGAAATGTAAAAAGTCTCCAACACCATCTTTTCTCAGTTTGACCTTCTACCTTTGAGTTTTATCTATAGGGATAAAGTTCTCTTCCTTGTGGCAACAGAACAAAAAGAGGAAACACACCTACGAAACCATGACATAATTGTTTTTGTATCACAGTTTGGGTTTCTGGCAGCTATCAATGCCTTTTGTTCTGGTGTGCCATTGGCACTTTCGGAGTAATCCAACCCAGCCATGACAGTTGTTCTCGGATGGAATGTCTTCTTATTGGAGAGAATGCAGTGGGAGTCCAGTGTTTTGTGTTTGGTTTTCCTTCTAACAGCCTTGCCTTTCAATGACATCACTCACAGCCCTGAGATATGACTGCACTTCCCCAGCTGCCTGATAGTGAAGCAAAGGTTACCTTCTATCTTGAGGCAGTGTTGTCATCAAAGAGCTCTATTTCACAGGTGTGACATTGCAATGAATAAAATTTTCTCCAAGTGTGCGGAAAGGCCAGAGCAACCTTTATAACAAGGAAACCAATGAGGCAGCAGGATTCAAATAGCCTTGCTAACAGATAACCAGTTTGGCTGCCTCTGATATCATTCCACTCTTCAGCAAAGAGTGACTGCTTTGTGTTCAACTTTATCTTTGTCTTGTTCTTTGGGACTCAGAACAAAACAAAGAAAAAGGCCCATAGATACTGAATGAATGGACAGAATATTGATGTCCACTAGCCATTTATAAATAGTGTCTGTCTTCATAATGACTTGGATTTCACAGACTGAGAAAGGTAGTTTGATAGAATCTTTAAGAGAATTATTGTGAGAGTTTTAAAAATTAAAAAGAAACAGGCTGGGAAACACTCATAAACCCTCATGAAAATGTTCTTCTGTGTGTCGTTGCATTTTTTGTAGTTTGGCAAAATGTTAATTACTGAGTGGAGTAAATGATTAGAATCAAGTTTTTCATTTGCTGAGAAGATATTTTGTCCCTTAAGGAACAACAATGATTTCATAATGGAAAATAGAGTTCTGTATGAAATTGCTTAACTAGAAGCGAGGTGTCTAAGTGGCTCAAACGAAATAAGCTGAGAAGTGTTGCAGTGGGCAGAAAATATTCACTTCTGCTTCCTTGGTCCATGTCAGCAAATGTTTATTTCACAGAGAAAGAACAACACTATTCCTCAGCACTCTCAAAATCCCTTTGCAAACCGAAAAGAAAAGAAAAACATCCCAAAGCTCTTTTTTTCCATATCACCATAAATGAACAAGCTCCTGCATAAAATAAACATACAAGAAGGCAGGAAGTGTTCTTGAATATGATAGTTTTACAAAGGAAAAGTGGGAAAAGTGACATTTGAAAGTAGGTCTCTGTAAAATGCTCTTCTGGGATAGGTGAGGAGGAAGAAAAGAGTCTCCCATCTCACAAGGCAAGTCATCGGCAATTGGTGCTATGAGTCCCAGGTGGCTCTCTCTTCTTCCATCCCTCATTTTGCTGACTCTCTTGTCCATGCCATATTCTTAGCCTGGGATCCCGCAACATTCCACGTTAAATTCCTACCTGGAATTGTTCCTGTCTCTGTGCCAGAAAGGAGGGAGCAGAGATACTACATCAGGGATTCCAGGCAGAAATTTGTCCCCCTTCAACTTCTTAATTTTGGCATTTGTCTCTCTTCAGCTTCTTAATTTTGTACATTTTTCAGTATGTACCTGATTTCCAATGTTCCTAGTTTCTTCATTCCTTTTGCCCCACCTTATCTTGGCTGATTGAAGCATAGCATAATGAAGAACATGGGTTTTGGAGCTCTGAACCCTTCTCTGTGGCTTTCTAGATGTGAGATCTTCATAAAAGTACTTAATACTTGAATCCTCAGTTTAAACAACTGTGAAATAGAAATGATGCTAACAATGGATTGTTTTTATGATAAATGGGATAATTTGGGGAATGTCCCTTGCAATGCTTGATACATAGTAGGAAAGCAGTGTGTGCCATTGCCTCTCCTCTTCTGAATTCTCCAACACCAGCTCTGCTCTTTTGTATCATTTCCTGACTAATGTTTAGTTTTTGGGAGATGAAGGTGTTTGAGCCAAATGGTTGGAAGGCAAGAGAGAACTTCCCTTTTGATATTTATTTGGGTATGTGTTTCCTTTCAAGATTTGAGTATCTGAGTGGCAGTTAAGTCTTTTGGAAAGAGATCTCACATTATTCCACTTTAGATTTGTATTTTAAATTGTGTAAGTGTGAAGTAGAGCCAGTTGCTTTTAAATAGTCACTTCTAGATATCTAGTATTTGAGACAGCTTACATTTCTTTTTGGAGATAGCTTAGATCTAGACTTAGCTAAGTCTCTGAGTTCTGGAAATACTTCCTTTTTTTGCTATTTGGTCTCTGTATTGCAAATTAACTTTCTACCTGCGTCATTCATGGCAAAAAAAAAAAAAAAAAAAAAAAAAAGTAGTACTGCTCTTCCTCATTTCAGAAGGGTGGGAAGGTCTTGCTGCTATTGCTCCGTGTATCATTTTTCCTTTCTTCCTGGCTAAATGCCCATGCATTTAGAAGCATAATTTCAACTATGGTTATCCACTAAAATTATTTGGGTAGATTTAAAAAAAAAAACTCCAGTATTACAGTTCTGCCATAGACCAGTGAAATCAGAAACTCTTGGAACTGAACCTAGGCACAGGTATTTTTAAAAGTCCTTCAGGTGACACCAACATGCCTCCGGGACTTAGAACCGATTTAGAAAAGGGATCTTTAGCCCCGCAAGGTGTTAAAAGAAAAATTTCAGTCACATTAAATTGAAGAGTTTAATTGAGCAATGAACAGTTCACAAATTGGGCAGCCTTTCAAGCCAGAGTAGGCTCAGAGATTCCAGGGCAGCCACATAGTGGAAGATTTATGGGCAAAAAAAGGAAGTGACGTACAGAAAGCTAAAGTGAGGTACAGAAACAGCTGGATTGGCTATAGTTTGATGTTTGTCTTATTTGGACACGGTCTGAATATTTGGCCACATTTGATTGGTCAAAATTTGGTGATTGGCACAAGCGTAGACTATAGTCTGTTTACACTCTCATTTAGGCTATAGTTAATGCTGTACAGAGAAACTTTAGGCCAAACTTAAAATATGTAAGGAGGCAGCTTTAAACTAAACTTCATTTAACAAAGGCTAATAACCCTGGTATGAAATCTAATCTCAAACTCAGCATTTAATCTGGCATGTACCAGGATTATTTTTCCTTTGTCCTGGTGCTCTTGCTCTGTTTTTGATGCCTTGTGTTCCTTAAATTATCTTCTGATTTATTCTAGTATAGACACCATGATATGATATGTTGTTAATAAATCAAAGAAAACCAAACACAAGCTTTCGGGGATGGAAGTTGGGTCTTGGTAAGTGGTGGTTAAGTCAGGAAGTCTGGGCTGAGGTGCAGGGATAAGATTTTAAAATAAATAACACAAAGGAGAAGCCCCATCTTGGGGAGTGTGCACTCAGATTTGGGGAGAGAGGCATCCAACCTTGTAAAAACTGGTCTCTTGCATGTACTTTTGTTTCCTTACAATCTAATTTTCATATGAAAGCCTGCATGATCTTTTAAAAATGCAAATCACTCCACTGCTTAAAACATTGCAATAGCTTCTCATTACCCAAACAATAATATCTAACTTCCATTTCATGGACAACTAGGGCCCCTGCTTACCTCTTTGTCCCCAACTCATACCCTTCCCTGTGTTTCTCACTCTGCTCCAAGTAACATGGGCTGTCGTCTGTCCTTAGTAACACACGCTCCCTTTTCACTCTGGGCACTGGCTCTTGTTCTCTCTGTTTGGCGTGCACTTTATGCAGACCACAGAGACCAGTGCTGAACTCCTGCCCCAAAGCAGCACCCCTCCCACCACCTCCATCTTTCTCTCACATCTTCTTGGTGATTTTTCTTCAAGGTGCTGTCACATTCTGAAATTATTATGTTCATTTTCTTCCAGCTCTGGAAGGTGAGCTCTGCAGCCAGGACTTTGTCTGGCTTGCACACTCCTGTGCCTTTAGCATATGCACAGCATTCAGGGCCCACTGTTGGCCCAGAATGTCCCTTTAAGTAAATAAGAAAAAGCACCCCTCTTGACAGACACCAAGCTATAGACTGCATCCTACAAGCCCATAGTTCTGTGAATCTCTTTGAGAGATTTGGAACAATGTGTTTTCAGAATTTTAAGACTGCTTTGAGGTGTGCAGGCAAATAGTGGACTGAATTTCAGTCCTTACTTGTTCTGCACAATGGTAGGAGGTGGCCAAAGTATCTGAAATAAGGTAGGCATTCAGTAAATATTTGTTTAGTAAATGAACCTCAGGGGGTTGGTTGTGGCCATGTTCATCGGTGGAGCACACTCTCCCTGGTCTGGATGTAGCAAAGAGACTCAGCAGTGAACCAGTGGTGTACTGGTAATTGGGTAACAACTGGATCTTCAGAAGAAACAACAATAGTAACCACGACAACAACAACCTTGATTTGTGGTTTTTGCCCATTTGCAGTGTTTGTGATATAAATAGTCCATTGAATACTACTAACATGATGTTAATTGATCACAAAATTCCTGAAACTTTAACAATTGTCTCTTAAGAGCTAGCACAAGCCAGTTACAACCAGTGAAACCCTACCCCAGTGTTGAACCCCTGGTATCTCAGATTCTGGGTCAGAGGAAATGACAAATGCTGCAACTCCTTGCAGCAGAGACAGAGATTGTTTATATGCTGTCTGTTGGCATCGTATGGGTCTGAGGATCAGGAAACGTCTTATCTTCCACGCGGAGGAGGGAGCTCCGACATGTTTTAGAAAACAGAGAGGAGGAAAACAAAATTAAGACTGATACCAGTAAGCTAATTCCTTGAGTCTCATTTTTGTCATCTACAAAATAAACAATTTGGACTGAATTCTCTCTATTTCCACTAAATAGGCTAGTATTCTCTATGCTGTATGAAGATTAAAGTGAGGATTAGGGAAAAGTAACAACTCTGTGGTTTCCATGTGCGAGTGAGTTTGTGGTATGCATATAAGTATTATATTAATCTTTCGAAGCTAGTTAATAGTTAGTATGTGTCCTTTTTTTTCCTAGTTGGAATAAAATGATTTAGGTTAAATTTGCCCTGAAACTAAATTGAGGCTTAAGAACTTTTCCAAATGCTAAGAACACTGTTTCAATTAATACCTGTCATACTTTTTCTTTCTACCCGAGCCTGTAGACTGATTCTCCTCTTCACTTCTCCACATATTCCATTTTACATCCTTTGTTTAATTTTGGACTTCAGGCAAAAGTTAAACACATGCTCAGCATCTCAGACAAACAGAAACCCAGAGTGTCAAGTTGGAGGAGCATAAACCACTGTCATCAGGGGCTCAGTAACAGCTTTAAGAGTTATAATTTGTGATGTTGAGCTATCACTTTGCTGAGCAAATACTAGTGTTGAAATATATTATTACTAGCCCTCTCCCCACTCCGACCACCAGAACAAACATCCAGCTTCCCAGAGAAATTCAAGGGTGCATGGATAAGACAGCAACCCTTTGCAGCAGCCTTTAGACAGGGGACACCAAGCTCTAATAGAGGCTGTCATCCTCACATGAGCCACTGAATCATGTTTATATATAACTTGCATATTAAAAAGCAACAACCAATGTCAATGGTGCTGATATAAAAATATCTTAATAGCCAGTAACTGACTAATGAATACTACTGTAATAACAGTTTAATTTGAAGAATTCTGACAGCTGGTTGCTTTGATGAGAGTGGTTTCCAAGGAGTCCTAGTCCCATGCTGAGCACATCTCTAGCCTGCTGATTTATAGCAGCAGTGCAGAACTGTTTAATGTCACCACCTCTCAGCTAAAGTAATAATAAACAGGAATGTTATGGTTTATTTTTCTGTATGAATTGTTCAGGCTCTGTGTGGTAAGTACCAACTCAATAGGAAATAATAGCTGCCATTCTCCTGGGAGTTGTAACTGGAGGTGAGCCTTTCTTCTTTTTATTCCCTTTATTATTTTATCAGCAAGGTTTATATATCAGAATGAATGTAGAAGTTCTTGGTTTTGTGGTGGATTTATTTTATTCTTTTACATAGCTCTTGCTCATCCCATTCTGCTTAGCAAATGTAATTACTCTGGTTAAGATGTAGCTTCCCTATTATTTCTGAACTTCCCAAGATAGTTTAAAGCAGACAGCTAGGGCATGAAATATATGGTTCTACAACTATCTTAATTATACTGCGTGACTCTGTGTTTGATATGAAATAGCAATGTCTGGGAAGTGAACTTAATCTCTACAGATTTAGGACGATTGCCAAAAAGATTCATTGATTTTTTTTTTTTCTTTTGCAGAGCGCAATCTTTTATTGTATAAATGTCAGAAGCTTCAAATTATTAGGAAATGTGTCAAGAAGCTCAAGGTATAATAACATTCTTTAGAGAGCTTGATTCTGAAGACAGTGCAATGAAATGTTCAAAAAGAAAACATGTCTTATGTTCTTAGAGAATAAAGCTCTGGGATTCATTTTAATTTGTCATTTTGAACAGGATGAGGCCTCCACTGGGTCCTTTGATGTGAAAACCCTGGGGATGATATACAGCTATTCCTCGGTCACCCCAGTGTCTTTATAAGCTCCAGATTGCAGAGACATCAGCAGTCCTGGGAAAGATGATACTGACTTGGGATTTGAGGCTTCAGGGCTGAACTATGAAAAATCACTGGGATTTGTCCAGGTGATGTCCTGAAGAGCGGGTCATGAAAAGAAGGAGACAATATTATGAGCTGTGTCACCCAGCTCAGAGAGAGCTTCTAGTTGTCCTAAAATCAAGGTGAAATCCTTAGCGTGAAGCAATATATTACTTACCATTTTATTGTAGTAATAGATAACCTACTCAAACTTGCTTAAATAACAAAGAGAATATAGTGGTTCACCTCTCTGAAGAGTTCAGAAGTTGGGTGGGCTTCAGGCATGTGGGATTGATAGGTCAATGATATCATGAGAGTCTGAGCTCCATTTCTCATTGTTGTGCTCTACCCTGTGAGTCGGGTTTATTCCTGGCCTAGCTCCTCTGGCCTCATAGTCCTACTCTCAACCCCATCCTTTGTCTAAACACCTCAAGGAAAAGTCTGAAGGTAATGCAGATTTGAGTGTCTCTTTTGTCAGAGAGCCGTAAGTCTCTGATTAGCTTAGCCTCATTCACCCTTTCCAGTCATGGAGGCTGATGGATGCCCACATGGAAATCAGGGCTGTTAGGAAGAGGACAAGGGATGGTGGTGAGGCAGCCAAAGCAGAGTGTTCAGAGATGGGCATGCTCTTCTTTCTGGAAAAATAATTGTTGCCTCAAAGACCAGAAGGCACAGATTCTATTGCATACCTCTGCACATCACTGTATTAATGTATTTAAACTTGGCTGAACTCTCAGTAATCAGTCTCTACTGGTTATTCAGTTTATCTTTCAAGGCTTCATAGTATCAGTTCATCTGAACTTTCCAGACCAGACTTCTGCTGTTGCTCAGCTGTAATCCTACTGATACGGTTTGGATGTGTATCCCCACCCAAATCTCATGTTCCATTGTAATCCCCAATGTTGGAGATGGGGCCTGGTGGGAGGTGGTTGGATCACAGGGGCAGGCTTCTCATGAATGGTTTAGCACCATCCTCTTGGTACTATCATCCCAAAAGTGAGTGAGTTCTCATGAGATCTGGTTGTTGAAATGTGTATAGGTCCGACCCCCTTCCTGCTCTAGCCATGTGATGTGCCTGCTTCCCCTTCACCTTCTACCCTTATTGTCATTTCCTAAGGCCTCCCCAGAAGCTGAGCAGATGCCAGCACCATGCTTCCTGTACAAACTGCAGAACCAAGAGCCAATTAAACCTCCTTTCTTTATAAATTACCCAGTCTTCGGTATTTCTTTATAGCAGTGCAGGAATGGCCTAACACACCTACATTCTAACTGGGCTATTCTTATCCTATCTCCATGCCTTTGTTCTTACTCACCTTCCCCCATTCTTATTTATTTTCTCTGACTAATCACATCTGACTCAGCCCTGAAGGTTTATTGGAGGGGGCATATTATAGTAATTTAGAGTGTAGGTGCTGGAGTAAGACTGCGTAGGTTCTGATTCAGCTCTATTGCTATGGAAATTTGCAAGTTACTAAGCCACATTCTGCTATAATTTCCTTGAATTTAAAATGAGAATATAATGGTACCTAAGTGAAGTGTTGTTGTGAGCATTAAATGAGTTAATATGTATAAAAGAGGCCAGTGCCTGGCACTTGGCAAGCAGTCAATAAACATTAGCTATTATTTTAGTGCACCATGAAATCATTTCCTGACTAGCCCGTATCTTTCCTTCCTTTAAACTACTGTACTGTTTTGGCCTGAACTCCTCATTGCACACTTGAACACTCGTTGATTTGTATGGCCAGATAACTATATGGATAGGAGACTCCTATTAAATACTTCTTGTTTCTCTGCACAGAACATAGTTAAATGCCATAAATCTATATTGTAGATATCTAACAACTGTGCATTGAATAAATGGAATATGGCTAAGAATACTCCTATGCATTTTCAAAAAGGATCACAGCTGGCCAAAAGTACCATGTAAGAAAATCCACTGGAAATTAATCTCTTCAACCAAATATTGCTTTGTGTACAATTAAAATAGTATGTCTTCAGAGCTAGTAAAATGTTGACCCATTATATAATCCAGGTTTAAAATCTTCATTCTTTAGTCAGACTAAATTTACTGAGAACTATGTTGGTTCCTCCCCTTCATCATATTCCCAGGCAGTTTACTAGGTGCAGGGAATATGGTAGTAAATAATACAATCTCAGACCTAACAGAGAAAGTGAACATTAACTATTACAGGTGTGAAGAAATATAAAGGAAATGCACAGAACCTACGTACTGAACAGGCATGGAGTTTATCATTGTGGGAAACAGTGTATGCTCCCTTCATTCCCTTGGCATATAGATGGATATGTGCATTATTTTTGCACAGACAGAGCTGTTATATATACCTATATATAGATAGTAATAGCTTATATCTGTAGAATGCTGTACACTTTCTATATTACTTCCTTATTTCTCATTTGTTATTCTCCATTATGTTGTCAAGAAGTAAAGATATTGTTCCGTCTCAATGAAAAGTTGAGCGGACTGAAGTGCAGAGGGGTTCAATGCTATTTTCAAGATCAGAGATGGGGAGAGGGTTGGAGCTGTGGGTGGACTCTAGACTGCTGACTTAATGCTCAGTCATCTCTCCATTGTACTCCCCTTTGTGTCCTTCCCCCATCTCTTCCACTATCAGCTGCCAATTATGTATGTTTGGTGAGGAAAAAGTGGTGAATAGAGCAAGTGTGACAAATAATAATACCTTTTGGAATTATGTAATTGGACATAAAAAGGGAGCAGGCTTAGAACTCTGTAGCTGGATTCTTTAGTACAGAGGACATCATTGCAATTTCTTTACTTTGTTTTGGGAGTTGAAAAACATTGCCTAAAATTTATTAATTTTTGTTCATTGAAGTTCCAAGAACAGGAAGGACATTTATTGTCATAACATCAGTTTGTTACAAATGATATTCACCTACCTAGATTTCTCTTATGTCTTTTACATGCTAATCCCTATTCATCCTTAGAGGCAGTTTAGCTGTGACCTCCTTCAGGAATCATTCCTGATAATTTTTAAAGTCCCCTTTCTCCTCTGCTGAGTGATATGCTCCACTGCTGAGCTCACACATCACCTTGGCTTACTTCTCTTTCATCCACCTTTGTATCATTAATGTCTAGTACAGTACCTGGCACAGAGTAGTTCCTTGAATAGATAATGAATGGATTATGTTCTATCTGCAAAACTCTGAAAGATGCACAGTTTGACATTTCACTAGATCCTGAAACACATCATCTTTTGTCTCAGCTCCCCAAGACTGGCTAATAACACCTTCTTGAAAAAATATGTGAATTAGCAAGGGAAAACTGAATGCGTCTTGCCAGAGTGGTAGCACACTTCCAGTACTTCCATCTCGCCACATCTTTCAGAAAACAACACATGATTCTATTGCTGTCACCAGAGTACAAACTGCTGCTTAGTAGGGGGTTCACATAAATGATGAAGCAATACAATTCAAAAGTCGTAAGTATAATGGCTCATTACAATCAGCTGTGAACTAAAACAGGACCAAAACTTGCTGCACTAAGTTTTGCGATCAAATTCTAGAAGTTTTTCCAAAGAGATGTGGGGGAAATGGGGACAGGGAAAGACAAAAGGGGAGTAGAGAAAGATGAGAGGAGGCAAGGGAGCAAAGTAAGGGGGAAGGGACAGAAAGAGCAGAGAAAGAGAGACAGAATGAGACAGTGCCATTCAAATAACTTTGAAAAGTTTAGCTTCCAAGCTATATTCTTGGACTCCAGGAGAAAAATTAATTCCAAGGAAATTCTTCAAAATTTGAGTGTACGTAACACTTTTATCTATAGAAAATTAATAGCTGCCTTACCTATGGACTAAAGCCGGAAGTCAAGGAATAAGAATAGTTTGAGATTATACATAGGCCTACAAAAAGAGATGGGAGGTCAGGATATGTGGGTTTCAGGTATGACTTCATGGCTCCAGTACTCTCTTTGTAATTAGAAAAAAGAATTTTGGGTTTTGGTCTAGGTGCCTCAAAGGCCTTTTCTAGTTTTAAAATGTCATGTTAGAGAAAAAATATTTTTATATGAGTATAAAATTTACAAAAAAATATAGCATGGACAAAGAGAATTCAGATTATGATAAAACAGAGAAAACCAAAGTCCCTAATATACCAAATATTACAGAAAAGAAAGACTCTTTACTCCAGATGGCTAATTAAATAGAAGATTTGTGTGAATGCACATGAAAATGACAAGCATAGACATAAACTTGGTGTGAAATAAATCAGAACAATTGTGCATTTTTTTTACAGTGTGGAAACTTGTATTTAGAAACTAGGAAACAAGAAAAGTAAAGGACAGAATAAGATAAAGGAGCACATGTAACCCTTATATACTCAAGGTTCATGACATTAGTGAAAATGACAGATAAAAAGAACTTTTTTTTTCCTTCTTGGATCCATTAAAAGGTATTTGTAGATACTGAATACTATTTCAGCTAATGTGTATAGAAGCTCTGGCTTTTCCTACTAAAAACAGCCTTTTTTTTTTTTCACAGTCTGACTTTTAACAATCAGAGATTAAATGGAGCATGTGTTGAGACTCTCCATCTTTGGCATTCCAACTGTTTTTACATAAAAATGAAAAATATAAAACATAAAATGCAAAAAACACTGTATCACATAAATAACACATTAGTTGCTATTTCTTCTGCTTGATGAGACTTTTTCTTGATTCAGTCAGCCCTATGTCTCTGGCACAGAAAATTTGGGGGAAAGGGGATGAAAGGATAGCAAACATGAAATCAATTCTTGTTCTCATTAAGCAAATTCTTTCACATTAAATGAAAGAAAAAGATAACAGATTAGTAATCCACCACCAAAGTGCCTGGATGGTAATGGACAGAAAAAAATTGAAATGGCATAAATTGATATGATTATCAGTAGATTTGCCTCCAATTTCTGAGCTCTTGATGAGTGTGTAGCTAACTTAGTATCAAGAAGTCATGGCAAAGCAACTGCACATATTTACATCAACAACAAACCAGCACAAACTGAGGGCACAGATTCGAGCTGCTGCTAAAATTGCTCCATCCTTGACTTGCAGGCAGAGTTGCAGCTATGGAACAGCCAAGGAGGCTTTAAGGTCAGAGACAACATTGCAGAAACATTTTATATCCTATAACACAATATGGAAAGATCCTGTATTCAGCAACAGATAAATCTAGATCAAAAGAAACATTTAGAATGAGCAGTATATGTTGACTTCGACTCACAATGAACAATGTCTTGAGAGAGTTGTCATTCTTGTCACAAACTTTGCAAATATGTGACTCTGCTATCCGTCATCCCAAAGCCCACATACTGGCCTTCATTTTCTAAAAGCAATGAAAATTGCAGATGCCAACAACCTGCAGGAAACTAAATAGCAACTTAGTGATGAGATGTTTGAAGGAATCATGTTGAGACAAACCAGAATCTAGATAAATCAGCCTAAGTATTTTTCACTTATTGTTGAGGATCCCCATGACCACAGTTTTTGACATAGAAAGAACCTGTTAGAATTCTGGATGATTGTTTTCAAAGAGTAACTAAAAAGTTGTTGTTCGTTTCTTCCCCCCAGAAAGTCAGACACCACTTTTAGCTAAAAACCAAACAACAACCATATTAGTAACCATTAGGGGATTTCTAGAACTAAGAATGTTTTCATTTCTTTTGGTTTCTAATTTTAAAAAATAAGATCATCAGTTAGTAGGGTGTACTTTAAAATAAAAAGTAAAAATCGAAGGACATGTTTGTGTTGTGTAGAAAAATGACTTCCTGGAATTGTATTTAGCTCAGTAGGGTTCACAATGAAGACGTGCATGATAAGAAACTCAGTGTTCCTCAGATGAATATTGACACTTGAATACTGTTTTGTGATGTCTTCATATATTTAAATATATAAAATGGCACATCAGCAGACTAAGATTTCTTGACAAAATCACCATTAGATTATAGATATCTTTCTTTCAAGGTTGACCCTTCTCTCCCATTTAAAAAAAATTTGATTGTGAAAAATTTCAAACATGCCACAAAGTTAAAATAGTATTGTAGTGAACATCTGTATACTCATCACCTAGATTCTACCATTAACATTTTACTATATTGCTTTATTCTCTATTCATGTCTGTCCATCTCCCTAGATATCGATCAATCCATCTTATTTCTTGATGCATTTCAAAGTACATTGCAGACTTCAGTACATTTTCCCCAATTCTTCATTAGATGTATTACCTAGAATTCAACATTTCTTTATAGTTTTATTCTTATGATTAACATTGATAATCAATAAAAGACACACATCTTAAATGTGAATTCTGTGTTTTGAAAAATGCATGCATCAATGTTACCAGAACTATCACAATATTAAATATTACCATCACTCCAGAAAGTTCCCTACAGCCCTTTCCAGTCAGTACCCACTTTCTGCCCCTCAGAAGCAACCATTGTTGTTCTTATTTTTGTTCCCACCATAGATTAATTTTATTTAGCACATCTTTTGAATGGAATTATACATATTACCTTAGCTCTGCCTAGTGCCCAACCCAACCCACATTCTGAATCTTATCTGAGTTTACGTAGAAAGCATGCAATTCATTAATTCTAATTCTACTCTTGCTGTATTCTACTATATACTAATTCTACTAATTCTACTATAACTCTTCTTTCAATTGGCATGATGTTTGCTATATCAGTAGTTTGATATTTTTTATTGCAGAGGGATATTCTGTTATGATTATACCAAAATTTGTTTATTCATTCTACTTATGAACACCAGTGCTGCTTCCAATTTTTGACTATTATGGATAATGTTGCTGTGGACATTTCTATATAGATCTTTAGATCCTGCATCTTATCTTCAGGTTCCCAGTCTCTCCCCACAAAACTGAGAGTCCATTGGGTTTATGTAGACAACTGTGTATTTCAGACTACCAGATAAGTTTCCATTTCAGGCCCTGCTTGGGCTTGATAAATTCAGTGTAGCACTCTTTTTCTTTTTTTTCATTGAGCATTTGAGCACAGATGGAAAGAATAAAAAAAAGAGGAAGTAATGACCTTAGGCATATTCTTGAAGTGTGAATGCCCTGTTTTTGTCAAATAACTTTTATATGAAATATAAGTTTGCAATTCTAGAAGAAAAAAAAATAAGAGAATTGTTGTATAATCTCTGTACTTCTTCCATAAAGATTGACTGTGACTTAAAATAGCCTGGAGTTATTAATGCTGTAAATCTTTCTGAAAGAGATTTCAGTGCTTGTTCTTCTTGCTTTCAAAAAAAAGAAAAAAAGTATAGCTCTCATATAAGTGATACAATTTCAAACTTTATCAAGATTAGTCTGTTTCTAATGCCCAGGGCTAAAATAAATTGTGAAATTCTTAAATATTTATTTAAATAACTAAAAGCATTGTAACAAAGTTTGCTAGTTTAGATAGACCATTTCAATGGGCCACCTGAATATTTGAAGCTTTGACTTCTATAAGACTATATAAGGATGATGACTATATCATTGAATCAAATTCTTCAAAGAATTAGAAACAACTATTTATGTGTAATTATAAGTTGCAAAGGGGTAGTTGGGTAGGAGTAAACAGAAGGGTTTCTCCTAATTTATGCAGTTTTATGCCAAAGGTTATTATAATGTCATCTAAATTCTTTTTTTTCTAGAAACCTATGACTATATGAAAACACAATTGAAAATCCTGCATAAATGCCATAGAATGAGTCTTTTAAAATATGGAATAGTTTTTAAATTATAAAATGTCTAGAGAGAGTACATATTTATTCCATGTATTTAAAACATAAATGTAGTTATCTTTCTATTTTGTCTCTATCAATTCACCTACAATATTTCACTTCTAAGACTTCTGTTTTCCAGGAAGAAAAATGGACACTATGAGCTTTTACAAGCAAAAAGAGATTAAGTTGTTTCATTAGATTAGTATCAAGAAAGTGAAGTGCATGCACAATGCATGAGATCTATGGAGTGATACAAATTATTACTAATCTTACTGAAATGAATATTATATCAGCATTTGAAGTGATAGTAATAGCAGATCCTTTAAAATTTTTGTTTTTATTTATTTTTTTAATAGATGAGAACAGAAAACAGGGTATGGGTCAGGTGAGCCATCTGGCACTAATTTTAACCACCATGGAGGAACCAATAAGCCCTGTACTAATATTCCATTCTCTTCACTAATGGTGATAATCAGAACATCTGGTTAGGGTTTCCCTTTACTAGGGTCTCCTGCAAAGATTGTATTAGGTAGAGAAGTTCCTGTTGAGCTGTGTTGACTATCAACAACAGCTTCCTCCACCCTGTCTCTGTCTAACTCTAGCCAGGCATGTTACCTTACCCCTGCCTACAGCCCAAACCAACCCACATTCTGAATCTCATCTGAGCTTACACAGCAAGCATGCAATTCATTAATTCTAAGAGCCAAACACAGTTTCGACTAATTTTGTACCTGTTCCTAAACTTTTTGCCTAAACTCTGATTTCTTGTTTTCTAGACTCTATCCTGGGTTTCTGCTACCATGTTGTTCAGAATCTACTTGCGTAGCTGACCCTTGGTTCTTCACCCTCCTCAATATTTCTTCTCTCTGTTCTCAGACCTTCTAGATTTAGCTTTTGTTTCTCTAGAGACCCTTGATTGCTTCTTTTTCTCTACACTTCTTAACTTGCCTGGAGTGCATCCAAGAGTTTAAAATAGATGATAGATAGATGGATATATAGGTAGGTAGAAAGATAGATAGATAGATAGATAGATAGATAGATAGATAGATAGATAGATAGATATCTCCCCTTTGGTCAATCCAAATTATAAGTCTAATTAAGTATAGCAGAATTCTCAGAGCAGAATTATGAGGTATGTGGATTCTACTTTGGTCTTACTGTAATTAGCATTCTGATCTGGGATTTCTGTTAATCTATACAATGGAAAAGCCATATAGCCAATTTTGTTTCCAATTATGGCATTCTATAATAGTATATACATCTTTATGGTAATAATAGTTATAACCCACTATGTGCTAATAAGTAGGTTCAAATATATTCAAAGTTATCCCCAAATAAGTAAGAATATCTAGTCAATAGACATTTGCAGTAATCTCAACCTGGCTGCACATAAGAAATATATGGGAAACTTTATTTATTTATTTATTTATTTACTATTAGACTTTAAGTTCTAGGGTACATGTGCATAACGTGCAGGTTTCTTACATATGTATACTTGTGCCATGTTGGTGTGCTGCACCCATCAACTCGTCAGCACTCATCAACTCGTCATTTATATCAGGTATAACTCCCCATGCAATCCCTCCCTGCTTCCCCCTCCCCATAATAGGTCCTGGTGTGTGATGTTCCCCTTCCCGAGTCCAAGTGATCTCATTGTTCAGTTCCCACCTATGAGTGAGAATATGCGGTGTTTGGTTTTCTGTTCTTGCAATAGTTTGCTGAAAATGATGGTTTCCAGCTGCATCCATGTCCCTACAAAGGACACAAACTCATCCTTTTTTATGGCTGCATAGTATTCCATGGTGTATATGTGCCACATTTTCTTAATCCAGTCTGTCACTGATGGACTTTTGGGCTGATTCCAAGTCTTTGCTATTGTGAATAGTGCCACAATGAACATACGTGTGCATGTGTCTTTATAGCAGCATGATTTATAATCTTTTGGGTATATACCCAGTAATGGGATGGCTGGGTCATATGGTACTTCTAGTTCTAGATCCTTGAGGAATCGCCATACTGTTTTCCATAATGGTTGAACTAGTTTACAATCCCACCAACAGTGTAAAAGTGTTCCTATTTCTCCACATCCTCTCCAGCACTTGTTGTTTCCTGACTTTTTAATGATTGCCATTCTAACTGGTGTGAGACGGTATCTCATTGTGATTTTGATTTGCATTTCTCTGATGGCCAGTGATGACGAGCATTTTTTCATATGTCTGTTGGCTGTATGCATGTCTTCTTTTTTTTTTTTGTTTGTTTGTTTTTTAAATTTATTTATTTTTTATTATTATTATACTTTAAGTTCTAGGGTACATGTGCATAACGTGCAGGTTTGTTACATATGTATACTTGTGCCATGTTGCTGTGCTGCACCCATCAACTCATCAGCACCCATCAACTCGTCATTTACATCAGGTATAACTCCCAGTGCAATCCCTCCTCCCTCCCCCCTCCCTATGATAGGCCCCAGTGTGTGATGTTCCCCTTCCCGAGTCCAAGTGATCTCATTGTTCAGTTCCCACCTATGAGTGAGACTCTAACATCACAATTAAAAGAACTAGAGAAGCAAGAGCAAACACATTCAAAAGCTAGCAGAAGGCAAGAAATAACTAAGATCAGAGCAGAACTGAAGGAGATAGAGACACAAAAAACCCTCCAAAAAATCAATGAATCCAGGAGTTAGTTTTTTGAAAAGATCAACAAAATTGACAGACCGCTAGCAAGACTAATAAAGAAGAAAAGAGAGAAGAATCAAATAGACGCAATAAAAAATGATAAAGGGGATATCACTACCGACCCCACAGAAATATAAACTACCATCAGAGAATACTATAAACACCTCTATGCAAATAAACTGGAAAATCTAGAAGAAATGGATAATTTCCTGGACACTTACACTCTTCCAAGACTAAACCAGGAAGAAGTTGAATCCCTGAATAGACCAATAGCAGGCTCTGAAATTGAGGCAATAATTAATAGCCTACCAACCAAAAAAAGTCCAGGACCAGATGGATTCACAGCTGAATTCTACCAGAGGTACAAGGAGGAGCTGGTACCATTCCTTCTGAAACTATTCCAATCAACAGAAAAAGAGGGAATCCTCCCTAACTCATTTTATGAAGCCAACATCATCCTGATACCAAAGCCTGGCAGAGACACAACAAAAAAAGAGAATTTTAGACCAATATCCCTGATGAACATCGATGCAAAAATCCTCAATAAAATACTGGCAAACCAGATTCAGCAGCACATCAAAAAGCTTATCCACCATGATCAAGTGGGCTTCATCCCTGGGATGCAAGGCTGGTTCAACATTCGCAAATCAATAAACATAATCCAGCATATAAACAGAACCAAAGTCAAGAACCACATGATTATCTCAATAGATGCAGAAAAGGCTTTTGACAAAATTCAACAGCCCTTCATGCTAAAAACGCTCAATAAATTCGGTATTGATGGAACGTATCTCAAAATAATAAGAGCTATTTATGACAAACCCACAGCCAATATCATACTGAATGGGCAAAAACTGGAAAAATTCCCTTTGAAAAATATATGGGAAACTTTTACAGAATGTATTGCCTGGGTTCCATTCAAACGAATTAAATTTAGATCCTGGAAGCAGGGCATATATATTTTGTAAAATCTCCCACATGTGATTCTAATGTAGAGCAAAGATTGTGAACTACTGCAATAGTCAACATGAGTCAGCTTATTGGACACAGATATTTTTTAAATGACCATTTAAGGAGGAAATCAGACCATATTTCCTGGAGCAATATGGAATATTAATAAATGCATGAATTCATGAAGTAAAATGTCCTGTCAATACAGACAAAGCTTACCTTTTAGAAAATATAAATATAATGATTTTTGACCCTAAACTTTGACTCCTAAATACATATTGGTTGATCTAAAAGATAATAACTTATCAATCTTTGAAATATGATAGAGATACTAGTCTTTGGGAAATTGTTCCAGTTCTCCTAATAACTTAGTTATATACATTATTTTTAGTCAATAAGTCAGCAGGGTTGTAAATGTGGTGCAATATCACAGACCTGCAAATAGCTTTGATCACGAAAATCACCTGGATTTACTTGATTGATAATGAATTGATCTCATTACCTTTCCACACTCTTGCTCTTAATAATAAAATTTCACACATATTCACACAAGTATAAAATAGTAAGAGCAGAGGACAAAGCCCATGAGTAAGATAAAATGGATAACAGAAGTAATCACTGTGTATTACTACTGCAAAAATCAATAAAGCAAATATGTTATTCTTTTTAAGTGTCATATTACAATAATGTTTTTCCGAAGACTGTTGTCTGCATCCAGTTTAAAAAGGCATCTGCTTGTGTTTGCTTAAAACAAAAGGGTGGTTGACTTAATGAATTATTTACAGGCATGCAATATGGCAACAGTGTCATTATGAACTCTCTTCTAAGATCTCCTCTGGCTACTCCTGGCAGGGTGTCAATTTGCTTGTTTTTATGGTAGGTGCACGAAATTGTAAAGCTATTCAGAGAAATGAGATTTTACCATTGGACTTACTAATGCACACAAACCCAGTAAGAAAGCCCCGGTGACAAGAATGGCAAAACATTTATTTGGCATTAACAATGTGTAATGTGGAGTTCTAGTAAAGAAAGAACCATTAGAATTACATAAAGCTGGAAGCAGTGTTGAAAATAGGCCTAAAAGAAATCAGGACAGCCCTATAAGAGGAGCTGAAGAGGAAAAAAAAAGTACACTCTGTGGCCTCTTTCTTCCTCCTGCCGTATATACTACCTATCAGTATCTACTTGATAAGGAGTCACTGGGAGTATTTATGTATTTGCACCCAGTCATGAAGTACAAGAAATTAAATGAACTTTGCTGTTTATAAAAAAATGAAACAAAGTGCTTACGAAGATAAGTCATAAATACAGAGTAATTTGACGGATTTAAAATCTAATTATTTTATTTGGCATCATCCTACCAATCCCAAATTTTCTAAAACCGCCCTCTATTAAGCCAGTGTATCTAGAGTCTAAACAGATGATGTGTGAAGGCAAGTGGCTGTTAGTCGGAAGCATGTCAGAATCCAATGGAGGCCAAATAAACCAAAATCCCATAGAGATTTTAAACTACTTTCACATAAAAACCACATGTAATCTGGCACAATTTCTTTAATCACTGATCAATGATATTGCCTGACAGAGTAATGTGATTGAACTAAATTTTCATTTTTATAAAAAAATGAAGAGAAGATGTTTGTAAACGAAAACCAGATACTATTGGTAATTTCTTCTGCATGATCCTACAATGCCAGTCCTAGAATAGAGGGAAGGAGCTCTGAAGAGAGCGAGTAGGAGTTGTAGCTCTGTATTCATTCTTCCGAAACTATTTGGTGATCATCTCTGCTAGACCTGGGAAATGCAGTGGTGAAAGATGTCTGTGTTTTCCTTGTTCAAGAACATTACAATATGATGGGGAATTTTTATGAATGTTTGATGGGCTTTCTGTGTTAGAGGTTCCCGTAGAGAACCAGTATTTTTAGGTTAAAATGTTTATTATACTCTGAGGGTCATAATAGTTTAAAGCTATCATTTCATATTTGAATGAAAGACACCAAAAGATAATTATAGTAGATTTTCTTATTAACTCTTTCAAAGACAACTCTTAAATGCTAACAAGAAGTGAACAAAGTGTAAAAGAGTATAATTTACGCTTAATGCTTGAGCTACATACCCTCTCTTGATGGTCTGAATCACAGTGGTATGATTTTATTGTGAAAATCGTAGCCAAGGAAAAGGAACCTCTGGTGAATTTGCAGGGCCAGCATATAAATGCAAATTGTGGCTGCAGCATTTTGCATTTTGAAGCTGGAAGAATATCAGGAAAATCATCCCCTTTCCCACAAGGAGTAATGCCGTCTCTGACTGACATGCCTTTGAGATTCTGATCAAAGAAAGTAAGAAACTAGCAACCATCAGACAGACCATTGGGTAGGATTGATTAATTTTCTCTGGCTCTAGTCACAGATCAAATTCACCAGAATATTGCCAAAATAGATTTGCCCTTTGTTAGTCCTAGATAAAAATTTAACACTGGGGTTGCCAAATGTAGTGGACTTAGCTTTTTATGGTTCCTTTAGTCATGTTACTTTTATACTCTGAGAGCAGCAGGGTAGAAAGGGCTAAAAGGATGGGCTCTGACTTCCCTAAGTCTGGGGTGTGAGTCTTGACCCTTGTCGTGTATGAACTATACAGCTTTGGACAAGCCATTTAATATTTCTGAGCTCCTGTGTTTTCATTAGGAAATTTGGAAAATAGCAATTGCTATTATAATCATACCTAAATAATAGATTGATATTAAGGTTAACTAAGATAATTAATGTAACAGCTCTCAGTCTAAAAAGTATAATACAAGTTCACAGATATTAGACTTTTATTTTTATTTTAAATGTTTTAGTTTCCCTACCAATATCCAACCCCTGGCAATCCTTTAATACTGAGTCACCATAGCAATTTGTAAATAAGCCATATGAGACCCCAGGTCTACCAGTTGCATGCCTGGGAACCATCACACAAGAGAAAGGCAGAAGAATGGCATTTGAAAATTAAATCGGAAATTTTCATGTGCTGACTATAAACTCTAACTTCTATGAAGAACTCAAGGATTTATCCTTCCTACTTGCATTCATTCCACCCCCAACCAGTGAGAACTCTGATATGTGCATCAAGGGCAAGGGCAACAGGGCCACCCCACTCCCAGGCACCTCGTGAAGAAAGAGGTCGAGGGCTCTTCCTGCTGGAAGAGTACTCTTTAGACTAGTTTCCTTCAGGATTTATTTTCGCTTTGGAATATGTGCATTTTCTTCTTCAAATTTCTTCATGTTAGTTTGTCCCTCTTCCTTCTCTCCCAAGCTACAAGTAAGGGACTTGACATTGTATCTTGTTTGGAAAGAGTTTCTGAAATGGGAAAGCTTCACAACTCAGATGGGATCCGTGGGAAAGAAACAAGGGGGAAGGACTTTTCCTTGCATAGGATTTTCACTTTACTGTGTGGTTATGGCTCAAGGACAAAAACCAAGGAAGAGAGGCCAATGGGATCTGTCTTCCTTTAGCCAGCAAGGGAGGAGACCACAAAGGGTCCAGAGACTCTAGAATTAATTAAGGTTTCACTCACTGAGAGAATCTCTCCCGCAGTAGCTATTCCTCAAAAATATCTGAGTATGGTTTTCAGTGATAAAGGATTCTAGGATTCTAATTCTTTTAATATGCTCTGGAGTATGAGAGAACAGAATTGATGTTTATCAACATTTTAAGTAAGAAATGCCATTTAATTAAACACTTTTTGGAAAATCAAATTTGACTGATATCTTGCTCATTTAACTTCACTGTTTTTACTGGCTTGACAAAGCAATGCTATTAATAATAGCTGTCATATAAGGCCTATAATCAGCAAAAAAAACAAGAAGTGAGGACTCAACTACACATTTTTTCTTACACGCTTATAGTTAATCTTAATTTCACATTTATCTTATATTTTTAAAAGAAATAAATTTCAAAACAACCTATTCAAAATATTTTATAAACTATTGTAATGCTTTTTATTTATATAGGTTATACATTATTATTTTTAAAGTATTTTAAAGTATAAAGTAAAAGCAAATATATTATTGTATACAATTAAAACAATAATTCCAAGTTATTATTATTTCAATGTAACAGATAAATGAGCTGATACTCGGAGAAGTTTAGCGTGTGTAAGTTCTCAAAGTTAATAAGTGATAGAATTGGGAAATGAACCCAGGTGCTTTGAGACAAAGTTTTCAATATTTTTTGATTACACTGCAGTTGACTTTTTGTTATAGGATCAAGGTAGTGAGGAATATTGTATCCCAAAATAAAAAAATAAGTTTCTATCAACTAATTTTTAGCAGTAGAATGCAGTCCTCATGTGAAGTATCATGCACGAAATGAATAAAATTGTGTGGGCGAGCATCGACTTGATCCCCTCATCTTAAAGAGATCCCCTCATCTCATCTTCACTCTGAGAAACTTCGACTAAATCCAAAGGGCTTCCTAGAATGTGGTTTGAAGACATTTAGTGTCTAGCTCTATCTCGTCACCTTTGGGCATACTCATGTGTGGGCAGGACTGCCTATATAGTTTGTGAGGTCCACTGTGAAGTGGAAATGTGGGTCCCCATGTTCGAAATTATTAAGAATTTCAGGATGATGACAACAGAACCAGGCACGGGTCCTTGTGAATGCAGGGCTCTGTGCAATTGGATAGGTCACATGCCTGTGAAGCTGGCCCTGTGTGTAGACCAGGATTTAGCTTCAAACCCCTTTGCTAAATAGTCTCTAGACCAGGATCTTCATCTTTTCTCAGTGATCCTTGCCTGTCTCTAATTCATTCTCCTATTCATATGTATATTGGGGAAAAGTTATTGAAAAAGTTTATATTATATTGTGATAGAGGGGGCAGAAAGGAGAGTTATGTGTTCATATGCATGTCTTCTGAGTTTTCTTCTCTGGGGGTCATTTTGGAGAAGAGGAGTAACTATAAATACCTTGAAAGGACTGTGGCAGGTAGTCATTTTTTTCCTTTATTTGCATTTGTGACTCTGGGAGGAGACTTTCTTATTTCATTCAAGGATAGATCACATCAACCCGGTGCTGCACCAAGTCCAGGCAGGGGGTAATCCTTAATATTTGGTTTTCTCCTGCTTCTCCTGGTTTCTAAGTTGTGTAGACAGACCATGTAGTAGCAGAGAGAGGGAGAGTTTGATTGAAGAAAGGGCTAGAGGGATTGCTAGTGTGGGGTAAGAAGGCTCTCTGGCAAGGGCAACTGAGGGAATAACCAAGATAGGGCTGAATAGAACTCATAGCCATGCCTAACAGAAGTCTGTGGAAAAAGCACAAACCCAAATGAGATCAAAACCACTAGAGAGTGCTAATAGGCCCCGACTGAACTAAGTCAAGGAGGTAAGTTACCCTAGCCACAGAATTCAGCTGTGAACACCTTCAGGACCAGCAGTACATGGATGCACGAGTGACACATTGCTTGGGGACAAGGGCTCTGCTTCTTTCCCACTCCTGGAAGCTCTCAGAGGCCATACCTGTCAGCCAAGGCGGGGGTGGGAACAATCTCTGAGCAAAACATGCTTACTCCAAAGACTGTGTGCAAATGGGCTGTTTAAATGATCAGAATAGATTGTACTTTAGACAGGATTCAACATTCAGCAAGGTTTTCCTGTTGAACATGAGCTGGAGTTAGGAAGTTGGTGAGTAGAGTGTGCATAGTGACAGGATTGAAAGCTTAAACAGTTTAAGACAAAATGAAGTATTTATGTTTTCTTTGCATATCTGAGTTTTGCTATGAGTTCAATTTGGTGGGTCGGCTACATATGATTAAAAGAAAAATAAAGCAAACAATTTCAAACTGTCTGCTAAAATTCCATGCACCCCAGGACTCTCTCATGTGGGAAAATCTGGCAAGGAAAGATTTTTCAAGATTTGATATTACTCCCTTTATTTATCCAGTGGCACCCTGTTTTTTCAAAGTATAATTTTCCGACCCCTCTTCTTGCAAAATATAACACATAAGACAGCAAAGTGCATAAAACAGTGCCAGGTTTTTCATGTTTTCTTCCTAGCAGTGCCCTGGAAAACTGAGCCTGCCAAGAACAATGTCAGAAACATCAATTGACTACAGTGATAACAACATACCCAGAAGGCAGGTTGTCTGACAATAAAGTTGCCAAAAAAGAAATTGCTGTACCTGTGGAGACCTTTAGTAGTTCCACGGAGGTGGTCCATAACCAGTAATAAAGGCAGCACAGAGCAGCCAGACGTTCTTTTTTAACCCGTTGGAAGCTTCCTGAGGATTCTCAGCCATTCGGCTTTGCTGGGTCATCAGGAAAGATACAAGTCTTATCTATAGAACAATGAACACTTTAGTGAGAAAGCAACAACAGCCATGAAGCACTTCCTTCCTCAGCCCATCTTTAAATTTCATGTTGGTCAATGGTTGTAACTCAATCTTATCTTCTGGTTAATTAGCTGCCAGATATAATTGCATAAGTAGAAAACAGCTAAGCATAATTAGGAGAGCAGTTGGTGGCTCTCCCTTCGTGTAGTAGTTTTGCATTTATGCTAGGTCGCTTTTCTCCATCTTTTCTAACCAGCGCTTGAGTGCAGCAAAATGGCCAACCACATAAGCAGTAGGAGAGTCTAAGCTTGAATATTTCAGAGCTTAACTGTAAAATGAGTGTATAATTTCTGCATGGGCTAGAACATTTCAAATCATAGATTACATCTGTGTCCAGGGGACTTGCCAAAGTAGTCTCATCAGGCTGGCTGGAGAAAGGCTGAAAGCATGGAAGGCAAGAATAGAGATGAGATGTAAAGGCCCTGAGATAGATGATAAATGTGAGATAGATGTGAGACCCTGTCCAGCTCTTCAGAGTGATGCTGACTTGTAGATTTTTTTTTCTTTTCCTTTATCTTTGAAGTCTACTTGTATAAGAGAGGGAATGCGGAGAAAATGGCATAGACTTCGTGATCTTATCACCTGGTGAAGTATCAAGATCTGTGTGTGTTCAAGTGTGCTATGCATTTGCAAATAACCCAGGGCTTGATCTGTTATTGTACTGATGATGCAGTAGTTTTTCCTACCAGACAGCCTATATAAGCTCATTTTAGGCAGAAATGTGATGTCAGTTAGGGCATTAACAGGATGGCACATGCAAACTAGGATTGTTCAAGGAGGGTCAAATAAAGGAAATGTTCAGAAAAGGGCGGGCAAGGTAAAAGAAGAATGGAGGGGGTGGTGCAGCATCCTGGGATAAATAGAGGAGCTTTTACCACCCTAAGCTCAAAGAAAGCCTGAGGAGGACAGTCCTGCAGAGGGGCTTAGTGAGCCCTCACAGACACCAGACAGAGGAGGGTGGGCCAAAGGGGGAGACACAGTGCTCTTTTCCCTTCTTTGGCTCTTCTGCCAGGTGTCCCCATGGGCAGAGTTCAATAGGAAACCAGAGGGCTCAGGAGTCCCGAGTGCCTCACTGAGCTAAGAGCAGGGTCGAGAAGGGCTGAGAGTGGATCTAGGAGTAGCAAACTGAGGATTCCTAGCATAGATATGTCACACTTTTTCTTTTAAATCCATAGCACCTGGCTTGATGGGCGTCAGCAACCAGCTGTCTGATTAGGAGAATGCTCTTGGCAGCTCGGTGTCCCTTCTTCCTTATCTGTATAGTAGCGATGCACTGGCCTGCTTCCAGTCCCCACAGGAAAGGAGTGGTTTATATCTGTTTGAGGTGCCCTAAAAGAACCTGACTACAGGAATGATTTTAAAACTAATTTAAATCAAAGCAATAATAGATCCCTAAAAGCTCTGATCAAGAGTCCTAAATAAATTCACCTTCTGTAATTGCCAGTCCATGTCTATGTCCTAAACTTTATGGACCAACTCCAGCATCCCGGAGTTTACATCCCTCCTTGATCAATCTTCAGTAAGGAATTTACTTCTCTAATATACTTCCCAACATCAGGCAAGTCCCAGAATGACCATCAAACAGAGGCAATGTGAACAGCTGGGAGTATCTGATGGTAGTAAACACAGATGTGTCTGCCAGGACATTAACTGCTTAGCAGGTTGATGTGACTGACTTCCTCACGTTCAACGAAGCTTTGTAGTCCCTGAGATGCTACTGCCCGGGTATAATGATTGCCGTGTTCCCCATCCACTCTTTGGCGAAGGTGTTTCTACAGCATTTGATGCAGTACTTCAGCTCAGTGTTAATTATGAGATCAGCTCAAGGCCTGTGATTTAGAGGCTGGGCTCCGAATCCTTTCAGTAATTCAGTTCCCGTAAGTCTGTGTTATTGGCTCCTGAATGCACTTGCTTAAGCTAATTAAAAAATAAGCTAAAGAAATTCATTTCTTATGCAAAATTAAATCTGGTATACATGCTGAATATTGCACCTTGTCATGTTCATTTCTAGCTCAATTCTGCCTTTTACTGCACACTTTGCAGCTTGAGAATTCCCATTTAAAGCAAATGTTTGGATTTTGAAGAAACAGATTTGGCCCTTTTGAAAATGTCTGACTATGAAACAACTTTGATATAAAGTATCAAAGTAAAAAAATATTCTTAATGTTTCTTTTGTGGCATTATCAGTCAACTGACATATTATATGGCTGATATATTGATAGTCTAATGGTGAAACGGGAATCATCCTTCAAATAACGTGTCCTTTGCCTTAGAAAATGGCACTGGTGGACCTGATAGGCATGAGATATCAGCATTGATAACTTGATGAATGAGGACTGTGATCTCTACCCTGTCTGCCTAATACCAATGTCATGGATATATCTGCAGTGCAGGTTGATAAAATTAAGAGCAGGCTTTTGCAAGAAACAAAGCTTCATTAGCTTTCTAATACAATCAAACAAATACATGAAACAAACAAAAAAGCCATCCAGTTTCAGACTAATATGCCTTGCGTCTGTTTATATGTAGGATTCCAGATCTGATGAAGAAAAATCTTAGGGCATGGTCTATCCCTAACATCTGTAATCTGAACCAACTGTCTTGTGAATGCATTCTTCAAACGGGGGGTATGCTGATCAGTGAAATACATCACTGCTCCAGAAAATTTTCTGAATAGCTTCAAGTGACTGTTGGTGGGTGAAGAGTGCCACTGCCATATAAAGCACTTGGCAAAGACCTTGAACAACTTGAGCACTATTTTCTACTGGAGAATTGCTACAGTCGGGAAGGCAAGTTGGTTTTATCTCTTGGCCATTCTGATTATTCAAAGCAGTTATCTGGAGCAATGTTCTGACAAGGATTCTCAGATAAGCCCCAGGTTCATGGAAAGAGGGAGGGTTGGCTTGGTGGTGCTGAAGGTTGGAATATTACATCATCCTTTCATCTGTCAGCCTTTACTCTGCTTTCCAGGCACTGAGGTGAGCCAGTGTGTCTTAAAATGTAACTGTGTGCTTCACAGATTGCATATGTGATGATTTTATTACAATGATTGTTTATGTATAATGTATGTGTCTATGCAATTGATTTATACAGAGTTAAATTTAACAAGCACATAAAAATCTGAAGGAATTCACAGGATTTGGCTAAGTACAATAAACGATTTAACTTAATGTCTATTTAAAGAAAAGTATCTAAGTTCATAGGAGAGGTGATAAATAACTGTGGCAAAAATCCTACAGTTAGAAAGTAGGTTGGTGCAAAAGCAATTGCGGTTTTTGCTGTTACTTTCGATAGCAAAACCGCAATTAATTTTGCATCAACCTAATAAGTTACTCTAGTTTAGGAAAATTATGTTAAATTATAGGGATGCAGAGATAAATATACACTGGTCTCTACCCTTGAAAAATCTGCATTCTTTTTCTTGTTCTTCTTGGATTTCATCCAAGTTTCATTCTCACATTAGTGTCAGCTATGGTTTTGAGATGAGTCAGCTTAATCAACGACTGGTTTTCTTTGGATGTGAATGATATGCTAGCTCTTTAAATCCTGAATGTTGTGAGTACCTTGGAAGAGAAGCAAGATGACTTCTGCACCTCATCCAAGAATCAGTTTACTTGGGAGATTTGTCATCAGTCCCCAGAGAAGTGAGTCACAGCAGTTACTAACATCTTAGGGCACTTTAAGCAGGCCACAGTAATAAGTTACTAATATACACTGGACATTTTAGCTATTTACCTATTTACTAGTTTTGGAATACTTAAGTTAACCCATCAAGGTACTCCTCCCATTGGGGAAAGTAAATTAAGATCAGAAGTTTGGGACGAAGTGGTGGCTTATGCCTGTAATCCTAGCACTATGGGATGCCGAGGCAGGAGAATCACTTGAGTTCAGGAATTCAAGGCCAGCCTAGGCAACAGAGCAAGACCCTGTCTCTAAAAAATAAAAATAAAAAAATTAGCCGGCCATGGTGGTATATATGCTTGTAGTCCCAGCTTCTCAGCAGGCTGAGGTGGGAGGTGGAACCTGGGAGGTGGAGGTTGCAGTGAGCCGTGCTAGCACTGCTACACTTCAGCCTGAGTGATAGAGTGAGATCCTATCTCTGAAAAAAGGGGGAAAAAAAAAAAAAAGATAGGTGGCTGCTTGGTGATTAATGTGTCAAAACCAAAGGAACTGAATGATTTTCAAGTTTGGTTCCAAAACCTCTTTTATTTTATTTTATTTTATTATTATTATTATTGTACTTTAAGTTCTAGGGTACATGTGCATAACGTGCAGGTTTGTTACATATGTATACTTGTGCCATGTTGGTCTGCTGCACCCATCAACTCGTCAGCACCCATCAACTCGTCATTTACATCAGGTATAACTCCCAATGCAATCCCTCCTCTCTCCCCCCTCCCCATGATAGGCCCCGGTGTGTGATGTTCCCCTTCCCGAGTCCAAGTGATCTCATTGTTCAGTTCCCACCTATGAGTGAGAACATGCGGTGTTTGGTTTTCTGTTCTTGTGATAGTTTGCTGAGAATGATGGTTTCCAGCTGCATCCATGTCCCTACAAAGGACACAAACTCATCCTTTTTTATGGCTGCATAGTATTCCATGGTGTATATGTGCCACATTTTCTTAATCCAGTCTGTCACTGATGGACATTTGTGTTGATTCCAAGTCTTTGTTATTGTGAATAGTGCTGCAATAAACATACGTGTGCATGTGTCTTTATAGCAGCATGATTTATAATCCTTTGGGTATATACCCAGTAATGGGATGGCTGGGTCATATGGTACTTCTAGTTCTAGATCCTTGAGGAAACACCATACTGTTTTCCTCAATGGTTGAACTAGTTTACAGTCCCACCAACAGTGTAAAAGTGTTCCTATTTCTCCACATCCTCTCCAGCACTTGTTGTTTCCTGACTTTTTAATGATTGCCATTCTAACTGGCGTGAGATGGTATCTCATTGTGGTCCAAAACCTCTTTTAGAAGTCAATCAGTTGTTTAATTTGAAATTTGCATTCTCTCTCTTTATATATATGTGATTTTTTCTCTCCTACAAACTGGAGTGTATGATATACTTATTTACTCAGGTTAAACTAAAAAATAATTCCTTCTTTTTTGGGAAGGAAATATAGTTGTACATAGAGATTCTAACCTCTATTGTTTACTCTATCAAAGTAATTCTTTAAAATTAATAGTAGTTAGCAATGGTGATGTGCTTAAATGATAAGATTTAACTCAATTTCAGCTGCTCCTCCAGCCCTTGGCTATTGTGGGTGTTCTGGTACAAAAGGGAAGGTATGTGGTCCATAGGTAGAGGTTAGTGAAAAGATGGGCTGGGATGCTACTAATTAGACTAGTGTGGGGGAGGGGATGGAGGGACAGTTTTAGTGCAGTGACAGTGCTGAAGGTCCAAGCCCTAACCCTTCTTTGATCTCTTAGAAGCCAGCAATTGGGTGGGAGATAAGGATGCAAAGGATGCCGACCTAGGCATTAAGAGGTCATCTTGAAAGGAAAAACAAAGAGGCAGGATATCCTAGTGAAGGAAATCTGGGCCAAGACATCAGTTCCTGGGGCTAAAGATATTCTCAGTGTTTAAACACAAAAGTAAGTACTTTCCCCTTCACTCCAAAACGTATGATGTGTTCTTCAACATAAAGACAAGAGTAATGTGTATAACACATTACTTAGGTTGGTACAAAAGTAATTGTGGTCTTTGCCATTAAAAGTAATGGCAAAAAATACAATTACTTTTGCACCAACCCAATACATATTACAGTTCCCAAAAAGTTGTTTTCTTTTTTTATTATTACATATCAATTAAAAATATATATATATATAAAATATATAAATGATTTTCCAAAAATGTATATGCTTAGTTTGACTTTTAGGTATTCCATAATGCTAATCTGTAAGTATTTGGGATAGTTGTGAGCATTCAGAATTCAGGTGAAACAGCTCTGTGAGGATAAGGTCTGCCCACTGGTCATCACGGCATGCCAACCTGGCACGGTGTTCTCAGCGTTGATGGAAATAATAAATATGTGTAGTTGGACAGATTGACAGATGAAATAGATCTTACATAGAGAACTTTTGCTGACTCATATCTGTTGGGTTCAGAGTGGAGTTGGAAGGGTATATGCTGTCCAATTCACTGCTAGGGCCAGAAGGTCAGTAATGCGTCCTATTTTCCATAGCTTTTGGTATTTTTAGGTTTCCCACTTTAGGAATATCTGTATTATTTTCTGATATCAGTCTCTAATTGCCAGGTGGTTATCTTTTCTTAAATTAATTATAATTGGGCTGTGTCTGGTATTTACTTTCTCTTTTGCCTACTTCTCTTCCCAGTTACTTGGCTGGCTCTGTGAAGAGGGCAGATATGGCTAATTTACAGCTGTGTCACCAGAGCCTGATCCAGAGTAGATGGCCAATATATATTTGTTGCATAAATGGATAGTTGCTGTCTCCTTACTTCTTTTCTCTTTTTTTCTTGATCAGAGCTCTCTAAATAAGGTAACCATAAAGTTTGTCATTGAAACCAGGACTTAACTTTACTGTGAAAGGAGGTGCTGTTGACTGTTATGCCAGGACAAGGGCATAATCTGGGATTCTTCCGCCCAAACTGAGGGATATCATCATTTATCACTAAAAGGTTTTTTCTTTTTTTCTTTTCTTTTTCTTTTCTTTCTTTCTTTCTTTTTTTTTTTTTTTTTTTTAACCCTGGGGCTTTCTTAAAGATTGATGGAAATGGATAAACCAATTGTAGATAATAGGTATTAGGGATCTTGCAAATTTTGTTCTTGCCTTTATAGCAAATAGCTAATGAGTTGTTAATGATGCTTGCCTGTCTCCTCAGACCTCTGTAACACGTTCTCTCTCTGGTAATTTATTCCTGGTTTTGCTAGTTTGTTTTCATTGCTCTTAAGGATTCCTTGTTATTAGAACTGGCTTTCTGGATGACTTATAATTTCCTGATTCTAACAATTTTGCTACCTGGTTCTCATTTCCTCATCATCCTGCTTACTTATTGTTGACTTTCTGTCCCAGGCTCTAGTCTGAGTTTATTATTTGGCTTCTGCCATTCCCTCCAGCCCCTCTGTGGTGCTTCTGCTGGTAACTTCAGCCTGCTCTTAACAAGCACCAGACATCATCAATGTAGATGAGTCAGCCTGCATTTTGGCTGTCACTCTCACCCTTCAGAAGTGACATGAAGGCCTCCTAGCTGCCCTTCCTGCCTTATGCCTGCACTTAATCTGGACTTGAACTTAGAGATCCTCACCCTAGTCTTCAAAAGGAATGCAGCTCACTACTTATCAGGTAAAGTGGCTTTCTTTATCTTTGCTACATACTGTGTAGCGGAAACAGGAAAAAAAAATTCCACTGTATTCCACAGTGCGGATTATTGGGGAAATTTGTAAGCAAGGATCATGAAGAAGAGAAAAGCCCTGTAGTCTCCTTCCTCTCAGCTGTTTATCAAGTGCTTTAGACAGCCCAGGCAATCTGCTGGGTGCACAGTGACTTACTCCAGTTGTTATCCATCCTTACAGGATAGGCATGAGAGTATCATTATCAGTGTGGGTACAGAAAGAGTATGAATGTGCCAGGCAGTTTGAGTTTACATCAGAGCTATTTACAGGAGTTGTCTGGGAGAGCTAGCTTCTAGACCTAGGGATCTCTGTGGCCATGAGAAGTTGCCATCAATCCTGCTGGGAGGTGGAGTCCCGTGGGTCTGTGCGATGTTGAGTTGTGAGCACTGCTTAAAACAAAACAAAACAAACAAACCAAAACAAAACAGCTGTAGATGCTGTGTTATTCACATTCTACTTCCATCATGCTATTCATAGAATCAGTCAGCATGACTAAAACTCATCAGTATCAAATAAAAATGCAAGTAAACCTAACTGATTTCAATCTGAAAAACACATTCAGGAGATAGGCCTTCTTATTGTTTTATTGAAAGGAAACTCCATTGCTTTCTTGATTCTCTTTTAATGGAGGCGGCGATAAAAGTAAAATGGAAATGAAAGATGCTAAACGGCTTAGAGGTACCTTACTCAATGACTAAAAACAAGACATATAAATCGAAATATTAATGCTCTCAGCTTAGTTCAGGTACTAAGCTGTGTAATACATCCCACAGCTTAATTATTATTTTTATGGACATAGTGGCCCAGTGTACCCCAGGCAATTGCATCAATAAAATCTTCTGCTTGAGTGGGTTCAGCACAGGGCTGTGCTACTTTTCTGCCAGGAGAACAGCTTTGGATTTATGTGTGATTCATGCTAACAGTTTGAGCAGTGGGTCTTGGATCTTCTTTGTTTTAAACACACAGTTGAAGATACCTGCATTCAGTCTCAAGTAGGACCTTAGTTTTGTGCTGGAGATGTACCTGTTCACAACGACAAAAAAAAAAAAAAAAAAAAGGAATCAATTGAACTGAGCCATGTGATGCTACATAAAATCAAACTTGCAGCAAAAATAAATTGCCTGAAACAAATGCTTTCATCAGAAATGTCACTACTGAACAAGAAACAAAAAGAGATTTTTTTTTCTCTTGGCAGAGAATAGCAGATTACAAAGATATTTTTGTATCCTGATATTAAATTTTAAATACATCTTTTTTACAGAGAATTAGCATTTGTTTAGGGCACATAAAGAAAGCAGATTAAGATCTCTCTCTTCTGGCAGTGGATCTTTATAAAAATAACTTACTTTAATGTAGCCATACTTTGGAGGAAAAAAAAATTATGGGGCAATCATGCTAGAGAGTTTCTTTTCTCCTCTGGGTTGTCATATTATAATATTACTAATTATATTTTAGTCTCCTACTTGGTGAGGTTGGCTACTTCAGGTTCCAAACATGATAAAGTAAATGTTCATAGGTCTTCAAGAACTCAAGAAGACTAGAGAAACCCAAGGAACTCTGACCTCAACCTTCTGTCAAACATTCTTTCTATGTACACCGCAGACATGATCATATTTATTTCCCTGAAACAGAATTCTGGCTGTAATTTCCAGGTTCAAAACACCAACTCAACTAGGGAAACAAGTTTGAAGCAAAATTTTATCCCTACATTCAGTATTGTTTTATCATTTCCTTTCTATAAATGTTTAATCAAATTTATTCTGAGAGACAGAAGATTTTGATTTTCATCCCTCCGGCTTTTCTCTGATATGTGTTTCTACACTGTGTGGTTTCAGCAGATGCGATTTTAAAAATATAATATCAAGTGAACTATACATGAAAAAATTTTACAAAGAAATGCAGTGGTAATCTTGTGCCAGAGCCATATCTGTGAAAAATGTTCAACCATACAAATGTTAACTCTGAAAAAATTTTAAATATTGGGATGTTTTGTCTATACTGTGCTAACCAGCCCCATGTTTTGAGTATATGGCTGTTCACCCTGTGTAGACAAAGCAGATGGATAATTGGCAGCATCATACATTTTTCTTTAATCCAGATATTCTGCCATCCTGTTGGCAACACTTTTCACCAGCATTTAATAGTTGATACTGGATATAAACTTTAGAGCAATATAGTTACATTTGGTAGTTTTCCCTGAAAAACTCCTGATTTTTGTTTGTTTGTTTGTTTGTTTTTGTTTGTTTGTTTGTTTTTTGGACACAGGGTCTCACTCTGTGGCTCAGGCTAGAGTGCAGTGGCGTGATCATGGCTCACTACAGCCTCAACCTCCCGGGCTCAAGTGATTCTCCTACTTCAGCCTCCCAAGTAGCTGGGATTACAGGTGCACACCACTACACTGAGCTAATTTTGTACTTTTTGTAGAAACGGGGTTTTGCCATGTTGCCCAGGCTGGTCTTGAACTCCTGAGCACAAGCAATCCACCCACCTTGGCCTCCCAAAGTCCTGGGATTACAGGCATGAGCCACCACACCTGGTTCTGATTTTTAAACTTCCTGAATATTTACCCATTATTATTCTGAATAAGTAACTATTCTGACATTGTTGAGTAGCTTACTATATACTGCTAATATGCTGTTAATAGAGAAAGCAAGCTGTAATGCACATACATACATACGTGGGCCTACACAGAACATTGTGGGTTTTTTCATTTCATATATAAATCTTATTCCATTAATTGGCTTAGGTATTGATAACTGATGAGTCTTTGACATGTAAATAAATAAATAGGAAAATACATACATACATCACCTAAAATTTCACTCAGATACAATTTAATTTCGAGTGTTCTTTTTGGAGTATACAAAAAATATCCCATACCTCAGGCTTATTTGAAATGTATTATTTGTTAGGTGACAGTATCTTCATATAATTTTCAAATTCTGAAGAATTATAGCTTGAGAGATTCTTTTCTTCTTCCACAGTAATGACATGCATCACTTATAGCAGGAATTTTAAACTAAGTGTATTTCTTTGCATCTCTTCAGAAGCTCCAACTTAAAATATTATTGTGACAGTAAATACCTTTGCTTCAAGAATCCTGCATGAAATGTAAGAGCTTTTAACATGGAATAAATAAATGCATTGTTCTCTGAGATTAGGTCAGTGTCTTTGAAATATACTGTGTTAGAATGTTAATTGAGTTTGACATAAGCATGGATATAAAATGCATCGTGCCACTCAACTTACCAGCAGTGAAACTGATTACCAATTCTAATCGTTGTCTGCATGGTGACAGCATACTGAGATGGAGATGTTGAATATTTTAGTTTGTGATATTATCATGGTTGTTTAAAGTACTGACTACGTGTTTTGAAATCAATAGAAGTAATTGGTATGCATGTAGGAACTAGCAGACTGAGCACATCATTTATTTATAGAGTCTTTTGATGTAACTCTATGGGGGAAAAGTTAATAAAACATGGCTCAAAGATAAATTTACACTCACCACTATAATGTGACATACAGCACAAATTATTGTACCAAAAAAACCTGTTTTCTGGTGAGGCATGTTCTTTATCCCTTTTTAAGTCATTTTGCCAAGGCAACAAGGAAAGGACTGGAGGAAATAAGAGGTATACAGGTATTATTAATTATTTTAAATTTTTCTGAAGCAACTTGTACAATTAAAATCCATGCGCCAACAGAGAGAAATCACGGGTATGATATAGCCTTCATATTTTCTCACATAAAACAGGTTATGTTCTCAAAGGGTGGGTGGCTTGTTCACCAACAAGTAGGTATTAGAAGCTGAGAAGGACTAGCAACATATTTGGGAACCAACATGGTGGCCTCCTTTGAAAGGCCAGATGTACAGGAAGATCCTTCTGTACACACCCCTCTGCAGGGAGGACACTGACAAGCTCAGTCTGTTTTCAAAAAGGAGAATGGTGTATTTTACAACAATATTGACTCAATGTCTAATTGTGGTCAGAGAACTGCTAACTCCCAACTTGATTTGCCCCGGGCAGAATCAAATCTTAAAACAATAAGCTGGAGAAATATTAAACTGCTGACAAGATGAAAAATGTGTTGAGAGTGGTGATGTGGGCAGAGGTGGAAAGAGCATGAAGGAGCAAGGATGCTATACACACACAATTATCTACGTCATGTGACTGCCTGTCTCTAGTGTGTGTACACTTGCTCATAATCATTGGAGGCCAAATAAAGCAATGGTTAGGGAACTGGCCCAAAAATCAAAAGAGCTGGGTTTTGACTTTTTTTTAACTGACGACTGTGCAATTGTGCAATCTTAGGTGGGGATTTTAATCCTTCCGGGCCTTCTTTTCTTTATCTTGAACTGGATAGTTTCTCACTCTCCTTTTAAGTCCATGATTTCACAATGCCTTCTCTTAGGAATCTTTTTGAAAGGGGAAATTTTAGGTCTGAAAAGTAGAAAAAATTCATTAGAACTTTTATGAAGGAGCTATTTTTATGAGCAAGTATAGTTTTTCATCAAATTTTGCCATTAATATTTTGTTATCAATATTTATTAGCCACAACTACCTTTCTTCATTTGGGGACCTGTATTCTAGTTGGTGGATTTTCATAGGTGTACAAATATCTTTTATTTATTTATTTTCCCTAGAGGGCACTTTGAAAATTTATTTTGGACCGGGCGCAGTGGCTCATGCCTGTAATACTAGCACTTTGGGAGGCCAAGGCGGGTGGATCACCTGAGGTCAGGAGTTAGAGAACAGCCTAGCCAACATGGCAAAATCCTGTCTCTACTAAAAGTACAAAAATTAGCCGGGTGTGGTAGTACATGCCTGTAATCCCAGCTACTTGGGAGGCTGAGGAAGGAAAATCACTTGAACCTGGGAGGTGGAGGTTGCAGTGAGGCGAGATTGCGCCACTGCACTCCAACCTACGCAACGGGAGCGACACTCCATCTCAAAAAAATAAAATAAATAAAAAGGAAAAGAAAATTTATTTTGAACAATAAGCACTGTTTGTGGATGGTTGATAAGACATGACGAGACTGGCTTAGACCCAATGACGATGAAGGAAATAGGACACAGAAATATGTAACTAAGTACATCAAGAACTTCTTTTTATGGTATTACGTCGTCCTCTAGAGCAGTAAACCCACAGCTCAAGACTCCTAAGATTGGTTATTTATTCACTCCTTCTGGGCTCCATTGACCAAAGAACTGTTGAGTATGTTTTTCTGTAATGAAGAAAGTAATGGGCAGCTGAGTCTACTCATTTGTATTCACGTTTGGTATAAATCCTTTCTACTGCTCATTGCTGTTGGTTGTATTACGGAAGAGCAACAGTGAACAAAATCTGAGTCTTGGTTCTTGCATTATTTATCTAAAGCTATGTAGAAAAATATTGTGTCTAAATAATAATTTGCACAGAGCCTACCTGGGATGATGTGTCTCTGGTTGAAGAGGGGTTGGCTAGGCTTATACATACATTTGCAGTCCTACCAGCTACATTAGCTGGTAACTGACTGGTCCCAGATGGCCTCACTTGTATGTTTGGCAGTTGTTAAAGCTGTTTTCCAGAATGAATCCACTCTTTTCTACATGGCTTCTCTAGAAGGTTAGCATGGACTTCCTCACATGGCCACTAGATTTTAAGGAGATGAGAGCAGAAATTATTAAGACATTCTAAGACCCAAGCATAAATTGCACAATGTCACTTCTGTCACATACTGTTAATGAATGTAAATCACAAAGATAGCCCAGGTCCAACTGGTGGGAAAGGAGGCTGTATCTCTCAGTGGGATGAGCCGTGTAGTCTCTTTACCTTGTGTGGACTTTACCTACCCAGCTCCAGTGTTAATGCTATATACTTCAGGTATTTATTGTGGCAACACTCGACTTCTGATTACAATTTCTGTGTAAGGAGTCTATTGTGATATAAAGAAATACCCAAAGACTTAGTGGAAAAATATAATATTCACTAATTTTGGTTATAATTTATTGACCATTGAGAAGGCCTATACACACACACACACCCATATATGTATAATATACACACATACGTATAATTGGCTGAGCTTACATATGCAGTTATGGTCAGTTGCCAGGTAAATGGGAGGGGGATGTCCTGGATGGTCTTCCTCATATCTAGCTAGTGACTGGACTGTTAAACAGAGTACCTTGATTTTCTCCTTGTAGGTTAGCTCAGATTCTTCATATAGTAACTAATTTTTATTTTATAAATTTAATTTAATTTTAGACTCTGTGGGTACATGTGCAGGTTAGTTACATGAACATATTGTGTAATGGTGGAGTTTGGGCTTCTAGTGTGCACATAATCCAAACAGTGACTTTTGTACCTAATAGGTAATTTTTCAACCCTCAGCTCCCTCTCAACCTCCCCCTTTTTGGAGTCCCTAGTGTCTGTTGTTTCCATCTTTATGTCCAGATGTTTCCATTGTTTAGCTCCCACTTTATAAATGAGAAGATGTAGTATTTGATTTTCTGTTTCTGAATTAATTCACTTAGGATAATAGCCTCCAGCTCTATCCATGTTGCTGCAAAGGACATGATTTTGTTCTTTTTTATGGCTGCATTTTATTCCTTGGTGTGTATATATCATATTTATTTTATCTAATCAACTGTTGATGGACCCTTGGGTTGATTCTGTGTCTTTGCTATTGTGACCAGTGGGTGTATTTTTAATGATTTCTGTTTTGTTTTTTTTTTTTTCAGACGGAGTCTCACTCTGTCGCGCAAGCTTGAGTGCAGTGGCGCGATCTCAGCTCACTGCAACCTCCACCTCCTGGGTTCATGCCATATTCCTGCTTCAGCCTCCGAGTAGCTGGGACTATAGGCGCCCACCACCATGCCTGGCTAATTGTTTTGTATTTTTACTAGAGACGGGGTTTCACCGTGTTAGCCAGGATGATCTTGATCTCCTGACCTTGTGATCCACCTGCCTCAGCCTCCCAAAGTGCTGAGATTTCAGGCATGAGCCACCGTGCCTGGCCGATTTCTGTTCCTTTTAGTAGATAGCCAGCAATGGGATTGTTGGGTGTAATGGTAGTTTTATTTTTACTTCTTTGAGAAATCTCCTTACTGTTTTCCGTAGAGGTATTACTAGTTAACATTCCTACCAACAGTGTATAAGCATACCCTTTTCTCAGTATCCACACCAACATCTGTTGTGTTTTGACTTTTTGATAATAGTCATTCTGACTGGTGTAAGATGATATCTAATTTCTCTGATGATTAGTGATGTTGAGCCTTTTAAATATTTGTTGGCTACTTGTATGTTATCTGAGAAATGTCTTTCTCAGTCTTCCTCTCAGAAATTCTGTCCATGCTCTTTGCCCACTTTTTAATAGGGTTTTTTTTTCTTGTTGAGTTGTTTGAGTTTGTTGTAAATTCTGGCTATTAACCCTTTGTTGGGGCATAGTTTGCAAATATTTTCTCCCATTCTGTAGATTATCCATTTATTCTGTTACTTCTGTAGCTGGGCAGAACTTTTAAAAATTTAATTATGTCCTATTTGTCTATTGTTTTTTGTTGCATTTGCTTTTGAGGTCTTAGTCATAAATTATTTGCCTAGGCCAGAAGAGTTCTTCTTAGGACTTTTATAGTCTCAGGTTTTAAAATTTAAATCTTTAATCCATCTTGAGTTAATTTTTGTATATGGTGAGAAATAGAGGTCCAGTTTCATTCTTCTGCATGTGGCTAGCCAATTTTCCCCACTGTTTATTTTTGTTGACTTTGTCAAAGATCAGTTCATTGGAAGTATATGGCTTTACTTCTAGGTTCTCTATTCTGTTCCATTCACCTATGTGTTTATTTTTGTATTAGTACCATGCTGTTTTAGTTATTATAGCCTTGTAGTATAATTTGAGATTGGGTACTGTGATGCCTCTGGATTCATTCTTTTTGCTTAGAATTGCTTTGGCTATTGGGCTTTGTTTTTTTTTGTTTGTTTGTTTGTTTGTTTTTTAATCCATATGAACTCTAGGATTGTTTTTTATATTCTGTGGAGAATAACATTGGTAGTTTGATAGGAATTGCATTGAATCTGTAGATTTCTTTGGGCAGTATGATCATTTAAGAAATATTGATTCTTCTGATTCATGAGCATGGGATGTTTCTCCATCTCTTTGTGTCATCTATAATTTATTTCATCAGTGTTTTGTAGCTCTCCTTGTAGAGATCACTTACCTCTCTTGTTGAATTTATTCCTAGACATTTTATTTTTATCTTGGCTATTGTAAATGTAATTGAGTTCCTGATTTGATTCTCAGCTTGAAAATTATTTGTGTATAGAAATGAGTAGTTAGATTTCAAGAGCACAACAATTAAAAAAAAAGTTTTCAAGTTTTCATATCTAGCTTACAGACATGTATAGAGAGTAAATTAATGACTAGACCCTAGAAAAGAAATTGTGTGATGGTAGGGAGAGAATAAATAATATAAAAGGACAACAGGGCGAATGTCTCAGAAATTATGTGCATCACATGAATGTTATTTTGACAACTCAAACCTAAACACCCAATTGATGAAATGATACATACTTTATTATTAGAATTGCATTTAAAATATTGGTGGATATTTTTATGTTGTAGTTGAATTAAGATCAGAAAGTTTGACCACAAAACCTAAATATAAATAATATTTATCAAAATGTTTTTCTCCAACTCCCTAAATAAGTCTACAATTTTCTCCAGTATCCAAATAATCTTTTGGTAAAATATTAAACATCCTTGAAGGGGTTGTAACTCTTTCAGACCATGGTTGTATTATGTAGTGTATTTATAACTGCTCAAGTTATTTATTCTGACTAAATTAGATCCTACTACCAAGAGTTGACTTAGTGACTGGAGCTAGTGTGAATAACACCCATTTTACATATAAAAGCTTTCTAAACCCTTCATATCAACAAGCTTCCCAAACACTTCAGGAATCAACCATATCCATCTTTCTCCAACTTCAATGATGGAAGACTCATATGAGGTATTTGCTAAACAAACAAATTCTCAAGCCTCAACCTGGACCTACTGAATAATAATCTCATGTGTAATTTGATGATCTGCATGTTTAATGATCACCTCTGAGAATTCTTTTTTTTTTTTTTTTTTTGGAGATGGAGTCTCACTCTGTCACCCAGGCTGGAGTGCCGTGGCATGATCTTGGCTCACTGCAACCTCCACCTTCTGGGTTCAAGCCGTTCTCCTGCCTCAGCCTCCCAAGTAGCTGGGACTGCAGGCACGTGCCACCAAGTCTGGCTAATTTTTGTATTTTTAGTAGAGACGGGGTTTCACCATGCTGGCCAGGCTGGTCTTGAACTCCTGACCTCAGGTGATCCACCCATCTCAGCCTCCCAAAATGCTGGGAATAGAGGCATGAGCCACTGCACCTAGCTGGAATTCTTATGATTAGGGGAGTATGGGAAGTCCTAACCTAGATAATACATTTGAGATTCATGGAGTACATATCTTTATATTCTCCCATCACATATAACAAAGAGTCTTGCCAATATTTTAGGAATGCTTGAGATTATTAAAAACAACCTCATTCATACATGTGAGTGAGTAGTAAACACTCATAAATACACGTCTCTATAAGTCACGATTATGTTGCTCTTCAGGGAAATATATCAGAAATTTAAACCAGTGCAAGATTCTAATGGCAGTTTGCCCAATTTAGAAAGAAAAAAGGCTATTTGGAATAAAAATAGGTTTTACAAAAGAATTTCAAAAATCTGGTGCTATATCCTCTCAAAGTCATTGTAACTATATTAAACATATAAGGAGATACATTGTGTATATAACATTTCCCCCATTTTTACCATGACTTATACTTCCATGAAGATTAATTTGAAATGTGAATTTTGATTACTTGCTTTGCACTGAAATTCACTTTGCAAAACTTGAGCAGGTTGAAGCACAAGTAAATATAATGAACTACAACACAAGAATAGTCTTATGATTTTAATAAAAATTACACAAATATATTATTTGAATAATACCAAGTAGTCAGTAAAAATATCTACCTATATCAAAAAATACATTAGAGTATTAATTTGCTGAACAATTCTGTTGACAGGTGTACTGTTTGCAGATTTAAGAAAAAAGGCGCGCACACACACACACACACACATACACACCCCCTCACACACAGATGCTCCTTGACTTACAATGAAGTTAAATCCTGATAAAGCCATTGTAAGCTGACAATATCAAGTTGAAATGCATTTATTTAATATACCCAAACTACCAAACAGTATAGCTTAACCTGGCCTAACTTCAGTAGGCTCAGAGCAGCTACATTAGAGTATAGTTGAACAGAATCATCTAACAGAAGCCTACTTTATAATAGAATCTGAATAACTCGTTTAATTTATCGAATATTATACTGAAAGTGAAAAAAAGAAAGGTTGTATGGGTACTTGAGGTATGGCTTCTACTGAGCATGTATCACCTACTTACCATTGTAAAGTTGAAAAATTGTAAGTCAAACCATCGTTAAGTCAGTGACTCTCTGTGTGTGTGTGTGTGTGTGTGTGTGTGTGTGTGTATGTGTGTGTGGGTATTACCTGCTTGCAAGAACTAGCTAATAGTCTAACTCAGGGGTTGGCAAACTTCTGAAAATAGCCATATAATAAATATTTTAGGTTTTGCTGGCCACAAAGTCTGTCACAACCACTCTACTCTGCCATTGTAGCCTGAAAGCTGCTACAGTCAATACGTAAACAAACAAATGTGTATTCCAATAAAATTTTATTTATAAAATTGGCATTCAGCTGGATTTGGCTTACAGGCCATAGTTTGCCAATCTCTGAGCTAATGGGGTAAAATATTATAAAGAAAGTACCAGATAAAGCTTACATAATATCTGTCTTGTAAGTTTACTCTCCTCCCTGTCTGTACATGCCATTTCTCAGATCAAAAGGTAGAAGTCACTTTCCTTCTCTTTGAATTCTGACTTATAACTGAATATGAACAAGAGAATAGCAATTTCAGAAGAAGAAATGATGTTCTGAGACCTTGAAGTCCAGGCTTTAAGAAGACTGGAAGTTTCTACTTTTGGCCTTTTGGAATGCAGTCATCATGCTGTGAGGATCCCAGATCATATGGAAAGACCATGTAGAGGAGAGCAGAGGTGCTCCAGTTGGCAGCCCTAGCTAAGCTCCTAGTGGACAGCCAGAACCAACTGTAAGCCATTTTGGATGTCCAGGTTGAACGCCCCCAGTGACTGCAGCCCCAGGCAGTATCACATGGAGCAGAAGAACTGACTGATCCTAGCCAACTTGCAGTGTCATGAGAAATAATGTAGTCATTGTTTTAAGTAACTACATTTTGGGATGGCTTGTAATACAGTAGTAGATACTTAAAACATCTCACTATTGGTAATTATTTGTGTCCAGTTATTCATGCCTACCAGTGACTTGGAATCATAACTACAAGAACAAACTAGCAGTGTTAGTGAATCACTAAACAGCTCATGAATTTTTGTCCTCAAATTTCCTAGTCTGAGTCATATTCAAAATTCCATTCTGGATATCTTGTATAACACATTCCAGGAATATGTGTAATATATTCCAATATTATCTGAATGTATAACTGGAGGATTGTTTAAGAAACTAAGATTACACATTTTTTAAAAGTTGGAAATTCAGAGAATCTATGATCTGATATGTCTGGGTCTCTCCCCATCTGCAGAAGACACAAATGAAAGCTAGAGAATCTGAAATTATCCTCCTGTCTCTTACATCAAGAAGCCTATAAAGTATAATAAAAATACACTAATAATTAAAAATTTTGGTTGTGATAAAAAAGATACAACATATTTATTACAGGCTTACTATGTCCTGGGTGTGATTCAAGGATTTACCTGGAATATCTCATTTAATTCTCCCAACAATTTTGAGAGATATTATATGCCCATTTTTCTGATGAGGAAGTCAAAACTTGGTCATTGTATACAACTATAATGAACACAGCCCAAGATTCAAACCTAGACTGTTTTGTTTTTTTTTTTTCCAGAATACAGATATGTATTAGCCCATTTTCACACTGCTATAAAGATACTACCTGAGACTGGGAAATTTATTTTTTTTAAAGAGATTTAATTGACTCAAAGTTTCACATGGCTGGGGGGGCCTCAGGAAACTTACAATCATGGCAGAAGGTGAAGGGGTTACAATTATGGCAGAAGAGGAAGGGGAAGAAAGGCACATCTTACATGGCATCAGTAGAGAGAGAGAGTGTGCAGGGGAAATTCAACACGATCTTCTGAGAACTCCCATGGGGGAAACTGCCCCCATGATCCAGTCACCAGTTCCCTTCCTTGATATGTGGGGATTACAGTTCGAGATGAGATTTGAGTGGGGACACAGAGCCAAACCACATCATTCTGCCCCTGGTCCCTCCCAAATCTCATGTCCTTTTCACATTTCAAAACCAATCTCACTCTTTCCCAACAGTCCCCCAGTCTTAACTCATTCCAACATTAACTCAAATGTTGAAGTCCAAAGTCTCGTCTGAGACAAAGCAAGTCCCTTCTGCCTATGAGCCTCTAAAATCAGAAACAAGTTAGTTACTTCCAAGATAAAATGGGGGTACAGGCTTTGCCTATGAGCCTCTAAATAAGAAAGTTAGTTACTTCCAAGATCAAATGGGGGTACATTTATGTGGTATATATTCCTATTCCAAATGGAAGCAATTGGCCAAAACAAAGGGCCTGCAGGCCCCATGCAAGTGTGAAACCCAGCCAGGGTTCTTAAAACTCCAAAATCTCTTTTGACTCCATGTCTCACATCCAGGGCATGCTGATGCAAGGGGTGGACTTCCAAGGCCTTGAGCAGCTCTACCCCTATGACTCTGCAGGGTGCAGCCCCTCTGGCTGCTTTCAGGGGCTGGTATTGAGTGCTTGCAGCTTTTCCAGGTGCATGGTGCAAGCTGTTGATGGATCTACTATTCTGGGGTCTGGGGGATGGTGGCCCTCTTCTCACAGCTCCCCTAGGCAGTGCCCCAGTGGGGACTCTGTGTGGGGGGCCCAATCCCACATTTTCCTTCTGCAGTGCCCTAGCAGAAGTTCTCCATAAGTACTCTGCCCTTGCTGCAGACTTCTGCCTGGACATCCAATCCATTTACCCTCTGAAATCTAGGCAGAAGCTCCCAAAGCTCAACTCTTGTCTTCTGTGTACCCCCAGGCCAAACACCACATGGAAGCTGCCAAGGTTTGGGGCTTGCACCTTTTGAAGCAACGGCCTGAGCTGTGTGTTGGCCCCTTTTAGTCAGGCTGGAGCTGGCGCAGCTGGGACATAGAGCACCACATCCCAAGGCTGCACAGAGCAGTGGGATCCTGGGCCCAGATCATTAAACCATTTTTCTCTCTTAGGCCTCCAGGCCTGTGATGGGAGGGGCTGCCATGAAGGTCTTTGACATACCCTGGAAACATTTTTCCCCATTGTCTTGGCTACTAACATTTGGCTCTTTTTAACTTATGCAAATTTCTGCAGCTGTCTTAAATTTTTTCCCCAGAAAATGGGTTTTTCTTTTCTACCACATGGTTAGGCTGCAAATTTTCCAAACTTTTACACTCTGCTTCCCCTTTAATCATAAGTTTCAATTTCCAACCATCTCTTTGTGAGTGTATATAACTGTATGCTTTCAGGAGAAACCAGGTCACCTCTTGAATGCTTTGCTGCTTAGAAATTTCTTCTGCCAGGTACTCTAAATCATCTCTCTGAAGTTCAAAGTTCCACACATCTCTAGGGCAGGGGCAAAATGCCACCAGTCTCTTTGCTAAAGTATAGCAAGAGTCACATTTATTCCAGTTCCCAGCAAATTCCTCATCTCCATCTGAGACCACCTCAGCCTAGACTTCATTATCCATATCACTATCAGCATTTTGGTAAAAACCTTTCAACGAGTATCTAGGAAGTTCCAAACTTTCCCACATCTTTCTGTCTTTTTCTGAGCACTCCAAACTGTTCCAACCTCTGCCTGTTACCCAGTTCAAAAGTTGCTTCCACATTTTCAGGTTATTTTTATAGCAGTATGCCACTATTCTGGTACCAATTCTCTATATTAGTCCATTTTCACACTGCTATAAAGAACTACCTGAGATTGGGTAATTTATGAAGAAAAGAGGTTTAACTGATTCACAGTTCCACATGGCTGGGGAGGTCTCAGGAAACTTACAATCATGGCAGAAGGCAAAGGGGAAGCAAGGCACATCTTACATGGCAGCAGGTGAGAAAGAGCACAGGGAGAATTGCTAGACACTTATCAAACAACCAGATCTTATGAGAATTCCCTCACTATCACGAGAGCAGCATGGGGGAAACCACCTCCATGATCCAATCACCTCCTACCAGGTCCCTCCCTCAATATGTGGGGATTACAATTTGAGATGAGATTTGGGTGGGGACACAGAGCCAAACCATATCAAGGTGCCTAATATCAGCCCAATAATACTACAATGTATATCTGTGCTTAACCCAAACTTTTTTACTGAATGTGACCCCTGCATTTTGTGGCCAAATGACTAGCCATGGGGGTTGGTTAGCACAGTGAAATGGCTAGAATCAGCCTAAGAAGAGCTCACTTTCATCCATACACTCAGTTTCTATCTTGGAACCCTAATTTACAGGAGAGTTACAATGAGAATTCCTATATTCAGGTAAACTGATTGGGGAAGGATATGAGGTGCTTTTCTGGGTGCCTCCTCTTCTGACTATTTCATTTATGTACTTGGGCTTCAGTATTCAAGCTGACTGTGTGGACAGCCATTCATTCAATCGACCTCAACACTCATCAAGTAGTGTATTATAAACCCCAGTTTACGTTGAAACTCCTATTCATGTGAATTTTTGAAAATGGAACCTTGGGGTTTCAGAATGGCCACTTTTGGCAAAAATAGGGCTACATAATGAAAGCAAATAATGAGAAAAATGTTTGACATTTTCCCTTCATACCTGAATTTATGTGCTCCTACTGATGCTGCATTCCTGCGTGTGAACTCACACTCCTCCATTACACACAGCATGCTTCTGCTGGGCCCCATCATCTTTTCAGGCCCATTCATAAGTTCTGTTATTGCTTTCTTGCCATTACAAAGGTTAGTGCAAAGTACACATCTCACAGGTCTATGGCTATAGCAAAGCTAAACAAGTAATGTTCAACTTTCATTGAATACTGAATATTAAGGGGCACAATGAAAAATTCTCATCTTTTCATCCTCTGAATGGAGACCACATCAGTGTGTACAGAAAAGAAAGCAATCTTTTCTTGCCTTTCCTATTTGACTTTTATTACCTTTTCTTGATGTTTGGTCATTATTTCTCTACAAGTACATTTTGCATGGTTCCCAGGTCCCTCCCTCAGTCTGTGGCTAATACAGATTAATGTTGTCTCAGTCTAGCTTCAAATTTTATGTTGATGTGATTTTCAGATTCTCGCTCTTAACTAAAAGAACAAGTTTCAGAAAATTTCTTAAACAACATGTTTATATATATATCTTGATTTGTGGTTAGTTTGTCACAGGAGAGGTGTAAAATTTAGTATTTAAGAAAGGATAATTTCACTAAACCACAAAAAAATTAAACATGCATAAAACTTACACTTCCGTAAGGTAGAAATACAGGTTTACAATAAATATATATTTATTGATTGAATAAGTTAAGTGTGAAAATACTTCAGTTAGCTAAAGGATTTCAAAAGTCTCCTTCTAAGCTTATGGAAAGTAAACGAATGGCATGATACATAGAAGTTGGAAAAGTCCTCAGTTTGCCCCCTTTCTTTTCTTTCTTCTTTGTGGTCACAGTTTATTGACTCTCTAATTCTTTAAAATGATGGGATTTTACAGAATTTATACTTTTACCTTTTTGCCTACATTGTAACTTACTAGTTAGACAAAAGCTAACTAGTAAGTGAAGCGAAAGGCTGAGGATAGAAAGGAAACCTTATTCTTTCACTGATATTTTTTCCTCATGTTTGTGTTTTTCCTGTCTACCAGTGTAGGTCCATAATGTAAAATCAATAGTTGGTCAGTTTTTTAGAACTGGGTGGTTGAATCAAGGCTAGAATAATATGAATAGAAAAAAAAATTTAGAGATGTTACCTTTATAGACAGAGCATTTCCTAGTTGTTTTAAACTGTGGTAAGTTGCAAAATCTGTTCAAGACATTTCTCATAAAAACTGCTGTAAATGTGGAATGTTTACTATGTGCCAGATATTACACTAAGCACTCACATATTTCATTTAAAACACAGAAGGACCTCCTGAATCTATTTCTCAAACAGAAAGTCCAGACCTATTTGTTAAAACAGTTTAGTGGATTATGACTAGCATTACAAAAAAATTAGATTGGAAAATAACATTGTGCATCATATATAATAATTGCAAATACTGCTTCTTAAAATGTTTGTTTCAGTGTATGTGCGTATATATGTATGTACATGTGTATGCACGTGTGCACATGTACTGAGTCCTAATGTAAAAGGTTCTTTTTACAGATAGACACAATTGAAAAACTTCAAAAGTCCTGCCCAATAATGTCATAGTATTATATTAATTTTTAGAGGAAAAATAAGAACAAAATTAAAAAATCCAGCTTTATAACTCTAACTTCCAAAGTTCCCAAATGAATTAGTTTTCACAGAGATTTTAATGGTGACTAAGATAATGTTATTGTTGCACGTTGCTTCCTGTCTCTCTCAGGGTTTGCATTTATTTAGCGTCAAGGCAGGCCTAACACGGGATGATTAAATCTCCTCAGATCAGGCCATCTGTGCCATTGAGTAAGTGAGATACTTCAAATAAGTGAATGATGAATTCTGTTCCGGACTGTCCCATAAAATTATAATAAAAATAATAATGAAGTGCTCTATAATAAAAAGAAAGTCGTTACAAATACCGTGCTATTGATTTCAAAGGGCAGTAATTTTAGAGGAGCTCTTTCATCTGTGTTATAAATCTCGGCAACCAGCGGAGAAAATGTCAGGATTTTAAAAGCAAACAAATAGAAAAAAAAAAATGCCTTCCTGCTCATCTTTCATGATGTTTTGAGTAAAACTAAGGTAGCACAAATATTTAAACAGATGGCTCAATGATATGCTTTTTTCTTTACTAATCATAGTTATTAAAGCACTCACTTTATTTTTATTGTGTTTTAAACGGGCAGAGAAAATCTGAGTCTGATAATGACCTTTGTACATCATGCTGCAAATTGATTTTGATGACCTTTCACTCTCCCATAATTAGTCTGGCTTCATGCACATTCATCTCCCTCCCTCCACTCTCCAAGTGCACGGTGCCTGTTTTTCCTGCCTGCCCCTCCAAACCCTATTCCCCTCCCCCTAGCTTTGTCTCTCCCATTGCTGGCTTGGGTTTCTTTCTCCTCCCTGAAAGCCACAGATTCTTGAATAACAAATGAATAGAGGTATTTAGAGGCTGACAAAAAAGAAGAATAGTTATTTTACTGATGTTTTGCATGATCAAATATCTGAATTGTCATGTAATTATGACCATTACAATGATGTCATTGCCATAGTCATTTGGTGATTGTGTACATTGTGTTGAAGACTTATTACCACATTGAATTATAACTCAGTAGTTTAATGAATTTTATAAGGGTGTTTCTTTGTGACTAATGTGAACAGATGGTAGAAGTGGAAAAGAAATAAACTATGCCTCATTTTCCTTTACATTTTCTTTGTTATTATGCTCTGAAATTAAGAACACTAGACTAACACACATTTACACACATATTTTTAAATTATAACCTTTAAAAATGCACTTCATCAGATACCTCTAAACCCCATATTTACCTTCTTTAGTCTTTTTTATTTTTGCTTTTTTGTTGTGGTAAAAATATATCATAATATTATTTATCATTTAAGCCATTTTTAAATGCACAATTCAGTGGCATTAAGTACATTCACAATATTATACAGCCATCACCACTATCCTTTTCCAGAACTCTTTTATCATTCCAAACCTTTAGACATATTTTTAAACAACCACACGTTTTTAGTCCATTAGGAAACGTTTCTGTCTTTCTTATGTGAGGCTCATTAAATCATATTCTTAACATAATTGTTTATGTATGAATCCCTAAGCCTGAGGTTCATTATGAATGTATTTTCCTCAGGATTCAAGATTTCAGAGGACAGTTTATTGAGGAATAGTAATACAAGAAACTTGATAAGTGATAATAGTATCTAACATTTATTTGTTCTGAGAGAAGCACTAAGCTAATTACTGCACATGTTAAGGGGAAAAATTGGATAATAAAAGGTCTCTTAAAACATTCTGTAAGGCAAAGTTGCTGATATTATTAAGTTGATGTTTCCTATAAATATATATTGTGAATGTGCAAACACAATAATAAAATCATAACCAGACCTAGTCTTAAGAGTTTGCCATTCCCAGTGTTACTCTGTTTTTTCCTCCTGACTATTAGGGTTGAACCCAGGAAACTGAAATCGTACTCTGATTTTTAAATGAAGGGAAGCCAGTGCAGGAAGTTGGGCATACAAGTGATAGAAATCCTGAAAAGCTGCCAGGAGACCCTGAGGCAACCCAAGTATTAGCAAGAACAGGAAGCCCCTACCAGGCTGAAGGACCAAAGTGGTGGTGCCATGTTCCGGGAGCCCAGGAGTGGAAGTCACTTCATGCAAACTGAGGCCCTGAAGGAGGCATAACCATGACGAGAAATGCTTCCACACACAGAGAGAGAGGAAGAGAAATAATCTTGACTTCTCTCTCTGCCTCACATGTTTTAAGCTTCCTATAATTTTTTCCATTGGCCAGACCTAACCAGAAGCCACATGATGAGGTAGCCTGGGACACACAGTCTAGAGGGAGGAGCAACTCTTTCCTTCCCAGTGTCACAAAGAGCAGAGCTGGGGAAGGGCAAAGAAGAGATACTGGGTCAAAGACCAGCACTAACTTTCCAAGTCAGGAAATACCCTCCTTTAACAAATACGAAAAGAGGAAAATGCAGAATGATTAGTAGAGGAGATGATGAGCCGTGTTTTGAGAAGGCTTCTCAGGGAAGATGACACCTGTCACCTTTCTTATCTGTGAATCTTTTCTTTTCCTCATTCCTGACAGCCAATCCGTAGACAAGTCTTATCTGTACACTCCAAAACATGTCTCACAGCCAACTACTTTACCACCTCCATTGCTACCACGATCCTCTCTAACTTGGATTTCTGCAGTCATCTCCTAAATGTTTATATTGCTATTTTTCTCTTTTTAAAATTGAAGTAAAATGTACGTACAATGATACGCACAGATTTTAAGTGAGTTTTGACTAACCTATCTGCCCATGTAACCAACACCTTGATCTCCTTATGTCCATTCAATTCAATCAAATTCCACCCCTCATGGGCAACCACCATTCCCATTTCTAACACTACAGAGTTATTGTGTCTGTTACTAAATTTCACATAAATAGAATCATACAGTATGTATCTTTGCACATCTGACTTTTTTACTCATTATAGTGTTTCTGAGATCCATCCAAGTTGTTATATGCATTATTAGTCATGTTTTTGTCAATTTCTGATTAGAATTCCATTTTATGAATATATTGTAATATGTTTATCCATTCACCTGTTGATAGACATTTGAATTGTTTCCTACTTTTTGCTATGAGTAAAGCTATTACAAACTTTCAAGTACAAGTGTTTTGGGGCAATTAGATAAATCTCTCAGAGTGAAATTCACTGATTGTATGTTAAATGTAGCATACAATAAAATGCTAAACTGTATTCTGAAATGCTTATACCATTTTACACTCTCACCATCATCAATATTTGAGCATTCAGGTTGCTCCACTATCTTGACAACATGGTATTGCCAGTATTTTAAATGTAGCTATTTTAGAGGGTGTGAAGTGGTGTCTTATTGAAGGTTTAATTTGCATTTATCTCACATGTTACATTTCAAAAAACGTTTTATTTGGAATACTTTGTACTATTTATTTGTATTTTCTCACATTAGAGTGTGAGCAGTAGAAGGCTGGAAGCCTTATCTTGTTTACTTCTCTATTCACTTTACCTGGAATTGTGACTGCCATTCAGTATTGGCCAATTTGTTGGAAGAAAAGAAAGAAGGAAGAAAAAGAAAAAAAGAATGGAAAAATGAAAGATGGAGAGAGGAGGGAAGAAAAGAAGAAAGGACAGAAGAAGGAAAGAAGGAAGAAAGAAAGGAAAAGAGAAAGCAAGAAAATTAATTGGCATTGCTATTTATGGCCTCTGTGAAAATGTTTGTGTTTCGCAGTTTCTTGAAACATCAGTTGTATTCATCTGGTGTTTGAGTGCCACAAATTAGTTTGCTTAAAATAGCAATAAAAAATATCTGGCAATGGCTGGGCACCATGGCTTAAGTCTATGTGATCACATTGGGAGGCTGAGGCTGGAGGATCCCTTGAGCCCAGGAGCTCAAGACTAGCATGGGCCACATGGCAAAACCCCATCACTACAAAAAATACAAAAATTAGCTGGGCATGGTGGTGCATACCTGTAGTTCCAGCTACTAGGGAGGCTGAGGTGGGAGAATCACTTGAGCTCAGGAGGGGGAGGTTGCAGTGAGCTGAGATGGTGCACTACACTCCAGCTTGGGTACAGAGCAAGCCCTGTCTTAAAAAATATATATTTTATATATATATATATATATATATATATATATATATATATATATGTATGGCAAAAAGGAGGTAAAGGAAAATGCCAAATACATATAAGCCTTTAAAATTTATAAAACATTTTAAACTACAAAATGACAATTTATGTCAACTGATCTGTGACAAAGGTACCAAGGTCACATGATGGAGAAAGCAATTTCAATTAAGTGGTGCCAGGAAAATGGAATATCCACGTGCAGAAAAATGAAATTGGGCTTTATCTCACTCCATATACAAAAATCAGCTTAAAAATGGGTTAAAGACTTAAACACAAGACCTGTAAACCATAAAACATGACTGGAAGAAAACACAGGGGAAATGCTTCTTGATATTGGTCTTGGCAAAATATTTTTTAAAATATGACCTGAAAAGTGCAGACAACAAAAGCAAAAATAGGCAAGTAAGATAACATCAAACTTAAAAGGTTGATGGAAACAATCAACAGTGAAGAGACAACCTACAAAATGGGATAAGATATTTGCAAATCATACATCTGATTTGGGGTTAAGATCCAAAATATATATGGAACTTAAAGAACTTAAGATTAAAAAAAATTAAGAAATGGTCAAAGAACCTCCTCAGACATTTCTCAAAAGAAGACACAAATGGCTAGCAGGTAATGAAAAAAAAATGCTTAACATCACTAATCAAAAGAGAAACACAAGTTAAAACCACAATGAAATATTAGCTCACACCTGTAAGAATGGCTTTTGTAGCTTTTGTAAAAGCTTGAAATATAATTTCCTTCTTTTCTCTCCAATTTTCTTTAAAATCTCTTTACTCTCTAAGAGTCACCATTTTTGAATGTTTATAGCTAGAAATAATCTACCAGTAGCACCTTTTTGCTTTACTTTATGGTTCCTATCACTCTTTAAAATGATTTAAATATTTGATTAAGCGATAAAATGTTTCATATTACTCGGATCTACTCTAATTTTGTAATTAGTTGTGCTGTACATTATTAGAGTATTTAGATAAACCGTGACTTAACAAATCTGAGTGATACCTAAGCTAGTCCCCGTTTTAAAATGATCATGTTTTAATATAATTATATATCATCATGTTTTTACATAATTTGTATTTGTTTTTAATTTGTATTTGTTTCAGGGTCAGGAAAGTTAAGATTTTTCATATGCTGACTAGTTATTTGTTTCTTTTCTTACAAAGTTCTTTTGTTCATCGATGTTTCTTGTTTGTTTTTTGTGAGTTTGTTCTCTGTTTTAAAAACTAATTTGTAAAGCTTTTTCCCTACATTTAGGTAATTAGCTGTGGGTCCTGTGTTTCTTGTTTGTTAAATGCTTTTTCCTTTTGTAATGTTTTAAGCTTTGCTCAAAGAGTGTTTTTTTATTTTTTAAGTGTTGTCTAAATTATCAAATTTATGGTTTCTGAATTTTGTGTCTGCTTAGAAAGACCATCTCCGCCCTAAGTTATAAATAAATTCAGTCACGTTTTCATCCAGTTCTTTAATGGCTTCATTGTTTACTTTAAATCTTTGATCCATCTGGAGTTTATTTTTATCTAAGTGTAGTGATTTGGAGATGTGGCTTTACTTTTTCCAAATGACTATACAGTTATCACAGATTTATTGAAAATTTTATCTTTACCCACACTGGTTTGAGATGCTCTCTTTATGGAAATTTCCATATGTAGTTGGGTGTGTTTCTGGACTTTCTTTTCCATTGATGCTTTTGTGTATTCCTGGCCTATTATTGAAGTGATATGAACTGCAGCTTTACCGTATGTTTTATTATCTGGTACAACTCCTTATTCTTCCTCATTATAATCCAGCTAGTTTTATAGGTTTACTTTTCAGGCTACTGTAGTAACAGTTTTATTTTGTAGATTTTAGAGTGTTCTTTTTCTTTTCCCAAAGGAAATGATGATTTAACATTGAGCTCTTATTTCTAAGAACAAGATGAATTGCAATTTATTGAAGGCATATAGTATGTCTTTCCATAGATTCTGAAAAATTTTCACCTTGTAATGTCCTACACATTCTGTATAAAGTTTGTGTTTGCAAAGATCTTTCTGTTTGGGACTGTGATTGAGATCTTTTCTTCCATTATATTTTTAAATTGGTTATTATTTATATATAAGAGTTAACATTTATTAACAATATAAATATCATAATGTCTTCATTTGTAACAAATTTCTAGTTCATTCTCTTTTTTCACACATGCAATTATATTATCTGTAAACAACACTTTGCCTTTTTTATTTTATTTTATTTTTTCTGAGATGGAGTCTCGCTCTGTCGCCTAGGCTGGAGTGCAGTGGCGTGATCTGGGCTCACCACAAGCTCTGCCTCCCGGATTCACGCCATTCTCCCACCTCAGCCTCCCGAGTAGCTGGGACTACAGGTGCCCACCACCAGACCAGCTAATTTTTTTGGTATTTTTAGTAGAGACAGGGTTTCACCATGTTAGCCAGGATGGTCTCGATCTCCTGGCCTTGTGATCCGCCCATCTTGGCCACTTTGCCTTTTATTTTTAAATATTTATCATCTGTTTCAGATTAGTATAATTGTTGGTAGTACTGCTCCTCTGGGTCCAAATCAGACATTGCCAAGTTAGTGAAATGTTGTGACCCTCAGTTTCCTCATCTGTAAAATGCTGAGAAGGGCAGTGCTTACCTAAAAGGGACAATATAATGATCCAGTTAGTAATGTGTATAAAGCAATTAGCAAAATGCCTAGAACATAATAAGCATTTACAAATGTTAATCATTGTTTTATTTTTTCTCAAAGTTAATTGCAGAGTCTAGTCTTTTATTATCATCATTAAATAATATGAATAGCAATTTTAAATGACTTTCAGTGTTGATATGTGGAATGGCCTAATGGTCTCTGTGCAGAGTACTGATTATAGTATAGTGAACTTATAGTCTAGATTTTCCAGAGCTACCATAGCATGCAATTTTATTATTTTAAATAAAAACAATAAATTATTATAAATCTAAATGACACTTAATTTTATGTTTCTGTGAGATATAAATATAAGTGAATTCACAAATTGGAAAAAGAATGGTGATAGTAGGAAGCTTTGATTAATATTTCATTCTTTTATGGAAATATTTATTACTTTTTATTTATATCATAAGTATTTACGCTTTACCTTTCCTGATTTTAAAAAAGTAGACATCATATTCAGTTGACTGATCTGTAACGTCAGCTGGGAAAATTGACAGAACCTTATATGGTGTGTTGCCCGAAATAGACATTCAATAAATATCCTTTGAGTAAAGGTAAAAATAAATAAACCCAACGATTAGGAAATAAATGGACTCAGAGAGTATATATTTTTTCCAGATTCCACAGGATGCGAGCATATGCAGTGGCAACATTGTGTTATTCCATCCTCAGAAGAAAAGAGACAGTATTATACTTCATCTCTTACTAGTACATGTAACATTCTTTATTAAGAAAAATGTATTTAATCAGGAGTCACTGTGTGCAAAAACATTAACGTAGAGGCTTAAAATGTTAAACACTCTTTCATCAAGGAAGGTTTTATTTTATTTTTTTTTTCTCCTTATTGCACATGTGCTAAATCTTACTCTAATCAGCTAGTTTTTTTCTTTCACTCATGGTGGAAATTGCAGATAACTTGTTTTTACTGTAAAACCTGATTTCTATGCTTCAGCTAAATGCAGATATTTCATTTATGAATGCTAGTCAGTGATTTATTTCATTGTTTTCTTTTTTGGACAAGTCACTGCAAAATATTTTTTTTCCAAGCAGGATGGCATTAACCTTTTCTGATTGCAAAGCCACTCTCCTGGCAATATCAATAATACTTTGTCATTTCTGTCAGTTACTTTACCACATTTGATAAACAAATAAATACAGCCCTACCTATCAAAAAACCAAAATGACCAGTTTGAGAATCAGTCCTTTGATAATCATCTACAACAGATTTTGGAGCCTCTGTAATATTTCATAGAATTGGCCTTTTTCCAGTTGCTGCTGATATTGGGATTTGAGTTAATTGCCGATGCATCTCAAACAACAGAGCAGGTGCTCGTAGAAAGAACATTCCTTGTGTTTTCTTTGTTATTTATAGTCAGAGCTCTTCACCACTAAACCCTTGAGCTGGCTTTTTAGAGCCCACAGTATAACAATTTCATTCACTTTCATGTCAACAAGCTTTGGCTTGATGAATTAAAATGGAAAAATGCTGGCTAAAGCACCACAGCCCTACATGATTCATTTTGCTGCAAGTTTCTGGCAGCTGCCCAAGAATGACCTACTATCTTTCTAGTGTCCTTATCATTTTCCCATCTGGAAAGGGCTAAACCTTACTGTACACTGGGGAGTTAAGGGCCTGTGCAGGCTGCATTTGAAGGCCATTAACAATCATAACTCTAAAAATCATCACCCTCTTCCAGGCAAGGTTAAGAGTAGTCTATAGGATACTTAGGAAGGTCACTATTTTACTTTTCTTTAAATAAATACAAAAAAGGGCACAATTTCTTTAATTACCTAGGACTGCATGCTAACTCGATCCATTATATTTTTAAACATTTTGATCAGTCTTACAATTAAACAAAGGTCATTTAGAGGAGCCCATCCTAAATTATGTAACTTCTGATACTAGCTGTGAATTTATTATTAAACAAAATTATTTATTCATTCACTTAATCTTCCTTTATACAAATGGATTTTCTTGAAGGAGTCATAGGTAGGATGGCTGTTTTAGTGATTATTTTAGCAATTAACTATCACGTTGCAAAAGTTATTAGGGAAAAATACCTTATTTTTGAAAAGAGAGGCTAAATGATGGAAGAATCATTATAAACTCTAGTTACAAGCTTGTCCAAGCCGTGACCCACAGACTGCATGCATCCCAGAATGGCTTCAAATGCAGCCCAACACAAATTCGTAAACTTTCTTAAAACATTATGTGATATTTTATTTGTGGCTTTTTTTTTTTTTTTTGCTCATCAGCTATCATTAGTGTTAGTATATTGTATGTGTGGCCCAAGGCAATTCTTCTTCCTTCTACACTCTTGCCAATTATGGCAAGGTTTTATTATTTATAAGTAGGCTTTCTTAACTAACACTATTTGTAGATTATAAGTAAATTAAGTTTAAAACCTGATACTAACTGAGCATTTATCACCCAAGAAATTGTCGAAGCATAAATATAAGGCTGTGAATTCTAAACAATTATAACTTTTAGGAAATGAAAGCGCCCTTGTTACTGGATATTTAAACTAACAATTTAAGGCTTTCAGCAGTGAACTTATAATGCACATTGGTAATTGTTAGTCTTGTCTCTAAAGTGGAAAAAGATGTAGAGATGGCCAGGATCTCTGACCAGCCATCATTGGTAGGGTAATGAGGAAGATCTAAACACAGAGGGCAAAGCCAAGCAAAATGCTCACTCTTTAATAAGGAGAAACATAGAATCAAATTATCTCTCTGCCTTCCACCCCAAACTGGACATTTGTTTAGGAAACGTAACCACTTGCAGGGGCTGCTGGGTGGTTAGAAAAGTCCAGAAACTTGAACCTTGAATCCCGTCTGGCAGTTGAAACACTGGAAGGCTGCGGAGAAAAGGAAGGGAAGAAAATGCAGTTTCAAAATTAGTGTTGCTGGTTATTGAATTCTGCCTAGAAAGATGCTTATTTGGGGGTGGGGTGGAGGAGGTGGCAAAAACTTCCAATGGGATTTTGTTTTTATAAAGGTAAACCCAAGATCTAATCCTGGAATGGAAACTGAGGGTTAAATGTCTGTGAATAATAATGAAAGAGGTAAACTTCACGGTGAATAGAATTGAGCCAGGAGGCTAATTCTATACCTGTGTGGCAGATCTGAGAATGGCCTATCAGTACCTCTGTGAGACTTGAGACTCAGGGTGGGGGCAGTAACTCCAGGCTAAGAAGAATATAGTCAAAGACTCTCCCACTGCAAGGGAATTTTCAACTTTTCATTCAGTCATTTGACTAATATTCATTGAGCACCTACCTTATGCTGACATTGTCTAATTGGGCAATGGTCATAAAGAATCCTTGGGATTGGGTATGGCCCTGAGACTGTAAGAGCAGGAATGCTTACCTAATTTATTTCTGTTTGTTTCTTTTCCTTTTCTTTTTTTCATGTCCCTTCTGTACTCTTAAGCTGTTATTAAAGTTTTATTAAACCCCACAGCCTTGTTGTAGATTGTGGTTAAGAATTTAAGAGAGGAATGTTTTTCAGCTTAAAAGCTAAGTGACATGACCATATAAAATTGCCGATATTAAGAGAAAAAAGAGAATCATTTTATGTGATAGCAATAGACGGCCAGAAAGAATGGTGCAAGACACCAGCTTGCTAGTGACCAACAACCACAGAATAAAATTGTGGCCCATATTAACCGTCCTCAAAAGAGTCTCAGAAGTACTGCTAAGGAGTGCTGAAATGGCTACTACTGCCCTCAGATTCAAGCAAGTAGGGTCTCTTTAATGCCTGGGACTGGTTAGGCCAACCATTCCTTTGGGACAAGGTGACCTAAATCTGCTTTGGGACCAGAGCATGAGCTCTGGTCCATGTTTTTTTCTTTCAGAGTATTCTCCCACCATTATACCCCTCCCCACCTTTAACAAGGGTTGATCAGATGCTTCTAAGGAGCATCATGACCCTCATCTATGGGACATCCCAGGGGCCTGTGTCCAGGACCCAGTTTCCAGATGGTGGAGCTATGCAGAGTGCTTTGTTTACTGGCCAGCCTGCTTGTTCCATTGCAGGATCATGCAGAGTTGGGCCTAGAGAATGGTGCTGACAAGCTGACACATCCTCATTCACATGAGGCACAGAACGATTTCAGCATTCTGTCTTACCTACCATCTACCGTTGACTTTTACATTTAAAATGCATATGAAGGCCATGTGTTGGCTCTTTGAGTTTTCACCACAGCATTACCTCAAGTCCACAGCACACAAATGTGGTGAAGGGCTGCCATGGTGTTATTTACTCTGTGTGCACCCCCACCAGTGGTACCTAGGATTGTCAGTCCACCCCCTCACCAGGCAGTCTTGGGGGAGCACACTTATCTCTGCAGAGGACAGGCAAGTGCTATGCAAAGCCAATGGGCCCTTCAATTGATAATCTCTTTTGCTTCTTATTGATGCGGTGATGTTTTACTCACCCTGGTCTGTCTTAGGTGTACCACATGAGGAACAGACATTTCTGGTGAGAATGAGACTGTTCTGTCTACCCTACCTAAGGGCTTTTTGCCTATTGTCCCTGCTGGTTGTGGCATATGGAAGTCGAGGGAGCAGTCAACATTGAAACCAATCAAATTATAGGAATGCTATGATTATGGCCTACTCAGTTGGGAGATGTGTAGTTCTATGTTTTTACAATGTAAATTTTTGTATGGTAAATTTAACATGCCCAGAAAACAAAATGTGGTTCACATTTTTTTCTGCATACCCTGGATATTCTTTTGTTGTGGTCATCATCAACAAAGCTCAGTAACAATTGTTGAAAGGGTCATTGGAAGCCATTATCCACAGACAGCAGGATGGATAATGCAATGGTATGACTAATGATGGAACCAGCAGTAAGTGAATGATATTAGATAATTACAGAGGCAATAAGGTCTATATTGTTTCGATACAAACAGTTTCTGAAGAGCATGGCATTATTGGTAATGTTGTTGCTACCTCTTTTCTCCCAGTGGGAGATATGAAATTAGACAGGGATGGCACACTTGACAATAAAGGGACACAAGAGATGGTTCTTGTGTCCTACCTCATCTTGGACAGCTATTATAGCTGAGGATTCTTTTGGTTTGAGCAAATGGACCTAAAATCTTTGAATTCAAGTCAGTCTCATGTGCACATTTTCCTCAGGTCCAATTCTTGACCATGATGCTTGAGGCTATCCAGTGGTCAGAATAAATGAAGAAGGAGGAAAAGAAAGAAGAAGGAAGAAGAAGGGAAAAAATTAAAAGAAGGAGGAAGAACAGATAAAGAAGGATATACCAAGGGGGAAAAAAAATGGTTCTTCCTAAGACAAAGGTCAAACATTTGAGAACCTCTAGGGGCCTCTGCAGGCTCCATCAATGAGTGTGCAGCAGATGGGCTGAGATAATAAGGAGTGGTAGGAATTCTGGCTTATTTCACAAACAGTTATTACTGTGAAAGATGCTGGGCCCAATTTTGCTAAATCTTTCAAATGTTCAAGAGAAGCTAAAATAAAATCGTTAGGTGAAATACTACTAGTTTTAAATACTGGTAACTAATTAAGATGCTAAAAGTTCTGTGCAAACTTTAGGAGGTGTCTGGCTTACCTACAATCAGTTTGCCAGCTCAGCCCCAAGACCTGGAGAACCATACAGGTTGGCAAGCCAATGACACCCAAGCCTTCCAAGAACAGGGAAATCCCTGTCAAGCAGGAGATACAGCAACTTTTGGGAAAGGAGATCGGAAATGATACCAAGAAATACAATCCAAAGAGAGTTGAAAATCAAGCATTCTTGATTAGTTCTCTAATCCCTTCTAAATCCCTGCCCGCCAGCACTACAACCCTGGATAGCTTTTTGCTTCTTCCTGGATGTAAAGTGGGAGAAGGGTATGCTGGGGTTTGGTCCCTTTCTGGGATACGGAAAGTCTGCCTGTGACCTTCAGGATGTTGTGTTGGAGACAGGGATTGAATCTAACTGCAAAGACATAATTTTTGAGGTTTTGGATGAAGAAGGAGTTGGGGGAAGGTCCCCAAGGCCTGATGTAGACAGAAACCATTTAAAAAGCACCTCTCTTCAAGCACATGCACTCAGTGAGGCCCTGGAGAAGGGTGAGGGATTAGGTTACATTGCCTGGACTAAACCAGCCATCTTAACTACACGTCAGTGGTTGGAGATATATATATATATAAAAACATTAAACAAAATATAGTTTTTCAGAAAAACTGTTTATTGGGCAACTTTATTGGCCAATCTCTGCACTGGCTTTGCAGGTATACTGTGAATCCTCATGTGTTATTATTATTCATTTTACTGAGGAGGAAGATGAGACTAAATATAAATGACTTGCTTAAGACCATAGCTAATAAGGAGCTGAGCCAGAATTTGTAACTGTTTATTGCTACAAAATCTGTACTATTTTCATTGAGTTAATTTGATTGACTCCATCCTTATTTATATGAAATACATTGAGCAGAGGATGTGCTCCAAAACTATTCTCTAGTTTCCCCTTCTTATGTCTCTAGCTACTTAGCCCATGCACTTTTGTTATAACCCTGAATTTTCTAAGTGATCAGGATGGTTTCCCAGCAAAATAACGTTTTTTGTTTTTTTTTTAAATTGGGAATGAGTTTACAATTATCAGACCTTCACTAGATTAATTATCTTCTACTTAACAGGCTGTATCACAGTTTTTGTAGTGGGAAATGATGGTAGATTTTAAAAGATTATCTTAAAATTGCAGTTCCTCTTTTTCTCTCTATAGAGCATGGCAACTGGCAACTAATCAGCTCACTAAACATGTGGCGCTCAGATTCTGCCTTCTTTAGACATTGGCCACCATCCAAAGCAATAAATAGGAATATTTTTTCTTACAAGTGACAGAATGCATATTTTAAAAGTATCCATAAAAACTTTATCCAGAAAAGTAACTTGCTGAATTAATAATTTTGTTATAGTCATGTAGTGAAGTGTAAGAAAGATAGAGTATTTGTACCTTTTGATGATAAGATTGTTCTATACCACGTCTTTTTAATCATTCTTCCAAGTGCATCAGTCTGGTTGCAAAGCTAATGGGTTGAGGCTGTCTGTGAAGAACTGGTCCAAACCCCTGGAGAAATTCTCTGACAGCATGTAGTTGAAATCCTATTATGGCTGCTCCATAGCCAAATATTTGAGGCACCGATCAATGCTGGAAGTATAAGACAGAAAGAGGTGCAGAATGAGATTGAGGGCTCTTCACACTGCCTGTTGCTCTTTCACTTTTATTTGGTCGTATAAGCATTAAATAAAATTTTAAAAAGAGGAAAGGAAAACCTTGAGTCTCAAATTGAAAAAAAAAAAAAAGGAAAAGAAAAAAAGCATTTCCTCATAGGACTACTTCATCTGTCAGCATCTCTTTTATTTCCCCTTAGTAAACCAAAACATTAGCACAGCCTTGTAGATACAAGCTACAGATTCCTTGGGGCAAATTGCGCACCTTTAACTCTTTAAGGAAAAAGAGTTCTGTCCTGTAATTATTACTGTGTGTCAAGTTTGTTATGAAGGAACATGAACTATGTAGCTTCTCATGAGGCACTTGAAGATTAAGGCCCTCAGTCAAAAGGGACTTGAGTAGAAGAGAAGGAAGAATCAGAGTTTGCAAACTTTAAACAAAATAGAGACATCAGTATTTATTATCTGTGCATCAGTGAGATTCACATTTCTTAAAATATGCAAACTAAACATTTGTGAAGCCGATAAAAAAGACTACAAAACATCCAAAGAAATCGCTCATATTTACATATAAAAGAAATATCCCACTGATGCATGTTAACACTAATGATTTAAAATACTGAGCACATATTTTCTCAAAACTAAGAACAATCGTTAGAAATTTGTAAAGCCCTTTAAAATATGCAGTGTCAAGGGTTATGGAAACAGCACTATAAAAGTTAATGTCTTGCATATATTCAAGGATTAAATTAAAAATATTTGGTATTTGGAATGAGGCTAATATAACATGAAGCTTAGGAAAAGTATGTTTGAATACATGAAAAATGAATGTAGAAATGAAGCCAGTGGAAGTGGAAAAAAGCCAGGGCACAGGAAAAAGAAAACGAAATAGGAGAAGTGTGTCACGTAAAAAAAATAAATGCTCCTGTATTATTTGGCAGCTATGTAATTCACATTCATTTTATTTTTTGCAAGCCCAAATATGAATACTTTGATTTTATACTGAAGGAGATGCTGGTAGAGCAGTTATAAATAAGAAAACCATTTAGAGACTTTATAGTCCATGTAAAACCTTACTGAACTTTTAAATAGCATTTTTAAAGGACTCAGTCAACCTCATATTCTTCTTGTGCCAACTTTACCCAATCATGTAACCAGTGGCTTTGGGAGAAACTCCTTTAGAGATGTCTATTTTGCAGATCAGTGACAGAAAACAAACTTTGCTTTTCTTTCTTGTGGTCTGCTCTTCTTCCTCATGTTGTATTAGTCAGGATTCTCTAGAGTGATAGAACTAATGGAATATATATATATATTAAGTATTAAGTCACACAATCGCAAGGTCCCACAACAGACTGTCTGCAGGCTGAGGAGCAAGGAGAGCTAGTCCAAGTTCCAAAACTGAGGAACTTGTAGTCCGATGTTCAAGGGTAGGAAGCACCCAGCACAGGAGAAAGATGTAGGCTGGGAGGCTAGGGCAGTCTCTCTTTTCACATTTTTCTGCCTGCTTTACATTCTAGGAGTGCTGGCAGCTGATTAGATGGTGCCCACCCAGATTAAGGGTGGGTCTGCCTTTCCCAGCTCACTGACTCAAATGTTAATCTTCTTTGGCAACACCCTCACAGACACACCCAGGATCAATAATTTGTATCCTTCAATCCAATCAGGTTGACACAGTATGTAACCATCACACATGTGTTAGAGGACTCTGCAGTTATCCAAAACACAAATGAGAAACAAAGCAGTGTTGCAGATGGCGGCATACAGAGGGGGCAGCATATAAGAGCAATGAATATAGACTGTACTTATTACAGGTTCGCTTTCAGGGCTGAATTTCCAAGAAAGATGTGGATATTATTCTGTACTTTGGGGACCGTTATTTTCCCACTTTTTTCAGAGGTTCTTCATTGTTGTACAGATTCAGGTTATCAAGGTCAGGACTCTTCTCCTTGACTGTGAACACCACTTTGCAGCCAAGAAAGGTTTGAGGAAGACATTGGCAGGCATTGTTTGTAGGGAGAAACTGTCATTTCTTAGGAGCCAGGCATGCCAGGGACTTTACATGTTGTGGCAGTCAGGATCCTAGAAGGAAACAGATGGCACACTCAAACAGGGGTAACTGAGGAGAATTTAATAAAGAGATGCTTTACAAAGGTGTGTGCAGGGTTGTTTTAGGGAAACTGGCAAACGATGTTGCAATGCAGAACTAGCAAAGGTTGGGAAGCCTTGAGCACCAAAGCACCAGGAGATGGAGCAGCTGTAGTAATCCAGAGAGAGAAGAGGCTTCTTAACAAAAGCTATGACCTTCAATAGGTTGGCACAGTTTGCCCACAGAAGACCCAGCAAGAGAACGGGAGAAATCAATATCCTGACTACACTTTCCTGTCTTTTCAAAATCCTTTTGGTCTCTTCTATCTGCCACTCCAAGCTAGAAGCCAGAGGGCAAGGTTGCCCATTGATTTAGTTGATAAATGTCAGCTATCTAGAGTACAGAAGAGTAGAAGATGGGCAAGTAGAATTGGAGAAGGAAATGAAGAATATCTAGAATAAATGTTGCACAAGGGGCATAACATCTCACTCACCTTTTACCATAGCCTAATAAGAAATACATTACTAATATCTGCAGTTTATGCTTAGGAAAACTTAGATCCAGAAGGTCAAGGAACTTTTTACAAGAACACACAGTTAATAGGTGACAGCATCAATATTGAAATCCAGGTCTTTTCAATCTAAACCTTTTTTTTTTCTTTTTTTAAAAAAAATTATATGAAGTTTCTCATAGGAAAGTGAGAGGGTTGGTGGGGGTCGGAAATGAAAGCACAAGAAATGGTAGAAAAACAAGTCTAGGGGACAAATGTAACTATACTTAGTAAGCACTGGCTATGCCCCAGGCACTGGTTTAAGCTTTTTATGTTCAGCATCCCATGGATCTTGTCAACTATACGAAATAGGTACTGGCATCCCTGTTTAGGGAGGAGGAAGCAGACCCTTAGAAGACTCAGTAAGTCATCAGGGTCACTCAGGCAGAAAGTAGTAGACTCAGAACTGGAACCCATGTAGATTCCAGAATTCATACTCCTAACAATTAAATTATAGAGAATGTGGAGGGGAAAAAAGAAAAAAAAATGTCTGAGTGTCTGGCAAAATTGTCCCAAACTCTCAGGCATCCTAAATGCTTTTTCTTAATATAGTGAGATCACTCTTTTCTTTCTGTTTCTATTCTGTTCATTTTGCTATTTATGTGTTATAACGTCGAAGTTGATGATGGTGGCAGAAAGAAGGACATAAATGCAACTTGGGCCCTTGTGTTATTTTGGGAACAACTGTGCATATCTGAAAGGCATATTCAAATCTGAATTCACTATATTCCCTCTTAAATATACTCCTCTTTATATATGCTCCCTCAATTAATGGCACAATCTATATTTTATTCTTACCAAAAACCTGGCACCTTCTCATATTTTAAATTGCTATTATTATTTACCAGATTCCTCTGGATGATTCTCTAAAATCACTTTCTATTATTCTGAAAGCACTGCATCCCTTTTTAGAATATTTATTTCACTCCTTTGAAATCGTGTAGTTATATATGTCTATTATCAGGCACTGTGTCTTTTGCAGTTACTTTTCAGTCCCCAATATGATGCTTGGTACATAGTGCCTCAATAAATGGTCTTTGAATGACCAAACGGAAATTGGGCCTCTGTAACTTCTCTGTGTAATGGAAAGTATCTGACTTGTGGTGAACATATTGAGAAAAGGATGTCTCAGATTTTCCAGCCTTTCTCTCCTAGCAAAGGCCAGATAAGGCTGTGATTGCCTAACTTCCTTTTTGTTGCTTTTGATGTCTCACCTGATGTAAGCCCTGCTGTTTTTCAAATGTCAGACTGACTTGGAGTCAACCCTTTGATTTACTGTTTCGTGGGGTTTGCAGATCCTGAGTTAGGTGCATTTTGATTCTCTGTGTTTTTATTTCCATGAACTCTTCCAGAGGACATGGGTCAGGAAGACTTCAAGGTTAACCGATGACTAACTGGCATTTTCAACCAACAAGACTATATTTTTAAACTTGCAAATACATTGGACAGCTAGTGAAATGTTTTGGCTCTTGTCACTATTATTAGTAATGATTTAAAACCAGAGGTGTTGGCAAATAATTCTTGAATTAAAGGTATCAAAGTAGAGTTTCTTTAAGGTCAATGAACATAAAGCAAAAGCCTTTTGCTTCCAATGGAGGTGTGCACAGCTTGCACTGAAGAAAGAAGCATATGAGGCTACACTCTTCAGGCTTTGAATGCTACTTAAAATGTCTTTTCTGCCACAGAAGTAGATGCATTCCAAATCTCTCTGTGTCTCTCTCTGTCTCCTACAGATGGTCATTTTCATTGGTGCTCAACTTATCTTTCTGCTAGCCAACTTGCTGAGAAAAGAGCCCAGCCCCTCAGCACTGCCTGGGCACTGTAGCTTTGTTTCTAGTGGATTGTTTTCTCTGATGGCAACCTCTTGTCTTGAACTGACATTCCACTCTGCTCACTGCTCCCCGTGTCATCTGTTATATTAGCATCTGTAGCAGCTGCTGCTTCTTCTGGCTCAAAAGTCTTAATGTTTGCCTTGAAAATGTCATTCCTTCACCTCTCTCAGTACTCAGACTTACTCATCAGTTTGTTTCTAGTTGTCCTCAAATGTGTTCAGAATAAATGATGCACAGAGGACAATTTAAGCATAGCAAAGCAGCTGTAGGCAAGGCATCTCCAGCTCACCGGGCTATTCTTTCATAATAAAATGTGTCACATTGTCATTTGAATGTGTCTCTGGCACAGGAGACACTGGCTGTGTATCTGCTGTGGCAATAACAACATGTTTAGTGGTTGCCAAGCAAAGAGGGAAAAAAGATTAAATGAAGAAGGTGTAGAAAGATCAGTTAATATGAGTTGCCTTCCTTTGCTTTTTCCTAAATGTAACTTTTAAAAATGTTCTTTATAACTGACACGTGATAATTTATTTTATTGTATTTTATTATTTTATTTTTATTTTGCTTTAAGTTCTGGGATACATGTGCAGAATGTGCAGGTTTGTTACATAGGTATATATGTGCCATGGTGGTTTGCTGCACCTATCAACCTGTCATCTAGGTTTTAAACCCCGCATGCATTAGATATTTGTCCTAATGCTCCCCCTCCCCTTGTCTCCCACCCACTGACTGGCCCTGGTGTGTGATGTTCCCCTCCCTGTGTTCAGACACAGGATAATTTTACATGTTTATGGGGTACAATGTGATGTTTTAATACCCCTGTTTATTGTATAATGATTGAATTTGGGTAGATAGCATATCTATCACTTCAAACATTTATAATTTCTTTGTGGTGATGACATTCAAGATCCTCATTTTTAGCTACCTTGAAAAATATAATACATTTTTATTAACTGTAGTCACCCTAGTATGTAATAGAACACTGGAATATATTCTTCCTATCCAACTGTAACTTTGTGCTCGTCTACTCTTACCTCCACTCCTCCCAAGCCTCTGGTAATCACTCTTCTATAATCTCTACTTCTGAGGTCAACTTTTAAAGATTCCGTCTATTAGTGAGATCATGTGGTATTTGTTTTTCTGTGCCTGGCTTATTTCACTTAACATAATGTCCTCCAGGTTCATCCATGTTGCCACAGATGGAAGGCTTTCATTCTTTTTTATGGTTAAACGTATCCCATTGTGTATATAGACCATATTTGCTTTACCCTTTCTTCTGTTGAAGAATATTTAGGTCAATTCCATCTCTTGGCTATTGTGACTAGTGCTGCAATAAACAGATCTCTCTTTGACATGCTGACTTTATTTCCTTTGCATATATGCCCAGAAATGGGATTGCTGCATCATATGGTAGTTCTATTTTTAATGTTTTCAGGAAGCCCTATACTATTTTCCATAATAGCTATACTAATTTACACTCCGAACAAAAATGTGTAACAGTTCTCCTTTCTCTGCATCTGCATCCTTGCCAGCATTTTTTTTTATTTATTTATTTTTATTAGACTTCTAGTTCTAGGGTACATGTGCACAATGTACAGGTTTGTTACATATGTATACATGTGCCATGTTGATGTGCTGCACTCATTAACTTGTCATTTACATTAGGTATATCTCCTAATGCTATCCCTCCCTCCTCCCCGCCCCTTGGTAGGTCCTGGTGTGTGATATTCCCCACCCTGTGTCCATGTGTTCTCATTGTTCAATTCCCACCTATGAGTGAGAACATGTGGTGTTTGGTTTTCTGTACTTGCGATAGTTTGCTCAGAATGATGGTTTCCAGCTTCATCCATGTACCTAAGAGGACATGAACTCATCCTTTTTTATGACTTCATAGTATTCCATGGTATATATGTGCCACGTTTTCTTTTTTTTTTTTCTTTTTTTTTTTTTTTGAGACGGAGTCTTGCTCTGTGCCCCAGGCTGGAGTGCAGTGGCTCGATCTCGGCTCACTGCAAGCTCCGCCCCCCCGGGTTCACGCCATTCTCCTGTCTCAGCCTCCCGAGTAGCTGGGACTACAGGCGCCCACCACCTCGCCCGGCTAATTTTCTTGTATTTTTAGTAGAGACGGGGTTTCACCGTGTTAGCCAGGATGGTCTCGATCTCCTGACCTCGTGATCCGCCCGTCTCGGCCTCCCAAAGTGCTGGGATTACAGGCTTGAGCCACCGCGCCCGGCCAATGCCACGTTTTCTTAATCCAATCTATCATTGATGGACATTTGGGTTGGTTGCAAGTCTTTGCTATTGTGAATAGTGCCTCAGTAAACACATGTGTGCATGTGCCTTTATAGCAGCATGATTTATAATCCTTTGGGTATATGCACAGTAATGGGATGGCTGGGTCAAATGGTATTTCTAGTTCTAGATCCTTGAGGAATCGCCACACAGTCTTCCACAATGGTTGAACTAGTTTATAGTCCCACCAACAGTGTAAAAGCTTTCCTATTTCTCCACATCCTCTCCAGCACCTGCGGTTTCCGGACTTTTTAATGATCACCATTCTAACTGGTGTGAGATGGTATCTCATTGTGGTTTTGATTTGCATTTCTCTGATGGCCAGTGATGATGAGCATTTTTTCATGTGTCTGTTGGTTGTATATATGTCTTCTTTTGAGAAGTGTCTGTTCATATCCTTTGCCCACTTTTTAATGGGTTTGTTTGATTTTTTCTTGTAAATTTAAGTTCTTTGTAGATTCTGGATAACAGCCCTTTGTCAGATGAGTAGATTGCAAAAATTTTCTCCCATTCTGTAAGTTGCCTGTTCACACTGATGGTAGTTTCTTTTGCTGTGCAGAAGCTCTTTAGTTTAATTATATCCAATTTGTCTATTTTGGCTTTTGTTGCCATTGTTTTTGGTGTTTTAGTCATGAAGTCCTTGACCATGCCTGTGTCCTGAATGGTATTGCCTACGTTTGCTTCTGTGGTTTTTAAGGTTTTAGGTCTAACATTTAAGTCTTTAATCCATCTCTAATTGATTTTTGTATAAGGTGTAAGGAAGGGATCCAGTTTCAGCTTTCTACTTATGGCTAGCCAGTTTTCCCAGCACCATTTATTAAAAAGGGAATCCTTTCCCCATTTCTTGTTTTTGTCAGGTTTGTCAAAGATCAGATGGTTATAGATGTGTGGTATTATTTCTGAGGGCTCTGTTCTGTCCATTGGTCTATATATCTGTTTTGGTACCAGTACCATGCTGTTTTGGTTTCTGTAGCCTTGTAGTATAGTTTGAAGTCAGGTAGCATGATACCTCCAGCTTTGTTCTTTTGGCTTCGGATTGACCTGGCAATGTGGGCTCTCTTTTGGTTCCATATGAACTTTAAAGTAGTTTTTTCCAATTTTGTGAAGAAAGTTGTTGGTAGTTTGATGGGGATGGCATTGAATCTATAAATTACCTTGGGCAGTATGGCCATTTTCACGATATTGGTTCTTCCTATCCATGAACATGGAATGTTCTCCCATTTGTTTGTGTCCTCTTTTATTTCGTTGAGCAGTGGTTTGTTGTTCTCCCTGAAGAGGTCCTTCACATCCCTTGTAAGATGGATTCCTAGGTATGTATTCTCTTTGAAGCAGTTATGAATGGGAGTTCACTCATGATTTGGCTTTCTGTTTGTCTGTTATTGGTGTGTAAGAAGGCTTGTGATTTTTGCATATTGATTTTGTATCCTGAGACTTTGCTGAAGTTGCTTATCAGCTTAAGGAGATTTGGGGCTGAGATGATGGGGTTTTCTAAATATACCATCATGTCATGTGCAAACAGGGACAATTTGACTTCGTCTTTTCCTAATTGAATACCCTTTATTTCTTTCTCCTGCCTGATTGCCCTGGCCAGAACTTGCAACACTATGTTGAATAGGAGTGGTGAGAGAGGGCATCCCTGTCTTGTGCCACTTTTCAAAGGGAATGCTTCCAGTTTTTGCCCATTCAGTATAATATTGGCTGTGGGTTTGTCATAAATAGTTCTTATTATTTTGAGATATGTCCCATCAATACTGAATTTATTGAGAGTTTTTAGCATGAAGAGCTGTTGAATTTTGTCAAATGCCTTTTCTGCATCTATTGAGATAATCATGTGGTTTTTGTCTTTGGTTTATTTATATGATGGATTACATTTATTGATTTGCTTATGTTGAACCAGCCTTGCATCCCAGGGATGAAGCCCACTTGGTCATGGTGGATAAGCTTTTTGATGTGCTGCTGAATTCGGTTTGCCAGTATTTTATTGAGGATTTTTGCATTGATGTTCATCAGGGATATTGGTCTAAAATTATCTTTTTTAGTTGTGTCTCTGCCAGGCTTTGGTATCAGGATGATGCTGGCCTCATAAAATGAGTTAGGGAGGACTCCCTCTTTTTCTATTGATTGGAATAGTTACAGAAGGAATGGTACCAGCTCCTCTTTGTACCTCTGGTAGAATTTGGCTGTGAATCCATCTGGTACGGGACTTTTTTTTTGGTTGGTAGGCTATTAATTATTGCCTCAATTTCAGAGCCTGTTATTGGTCTATTCAGGGATTCAACTTCTTCCTGGTTTAGTCTTGGGAGAATGTATGTGTCCAGGAATTTATCCATTTCTTCTAGATTTTCTGGTTTATTTGCATAGAGGTGTTTATAGTATTCTCTGATTGTAGTTTGTATTTCTGTGGGATCGGTGGTGATATCCCTTTTATCATTTTTTATTGTGTCTATTTGATTCTTCTCTCTTTTCTTCTTTATTAGCCTTGCTAGCGGTCTGTCAATTTTTTTTTGATCTTTTCCAAAAACCAGCTCCTGGATTCATTGATTTTTTGAAGTTTTTTTGGTGTGTGTCTCTATCTCCTTCAGTTCTGCTCTGATTTTTAGTTATTTCTTGCCTTCTGCTAGCTTGTGAAGGTGTTTGTTCTTGCTTCTCTAGTTCTTTTAATTGTGATGTTAGGGTGTCAATTTTAGATCTTTCCTGCTTTCTCTTGTGGGTATTTAGGGCTATAAATTTCCCTCTACACACTGCTTTAAATGTGCCCCAGAGATTCTGGTATGTTGTATCTTTGTTCTCCTTGGTTTCAAAGAACATCTTTATTTCTGCCTTCTTTTCGTTATGTACCCAGTAGTCATTTAGGAGCAGGTTGTTCACATTCCATGTAGTTGAGTGGTTTTGAGTGAGTTTCTTAATCCTGATTTCTAGTTTGATTGCCCTGTGGTCTGAGAGACAGTTTGTTATAATTTCTGTTCTTGTACATTTGCTGAGGAGTGCTTTACTTCCAACTATGTGGTCAATTTTGGAATAAGTATGATGTGGTGCTGAGAAGAGTGTATATTCTGTTGATTTGGGGTGGAGAGTTCTGTTAGGTCTGCTTGGTGCAGAGTTGAGTTCAATTCCTGTGTATCTTTGTTAACTTTCTGTCTCGTTGATCTGTCTACTGTTGACGGTGGGGTGTTAAAGTCTCCCATTATTATTGTGTGGGAGTGTAAGTCTCTTTGTAGGTCTCTAAGGACTTGCTTTATGAATCTGGGTGCTCCTGTATTGGGTGCGTATGTATTTAGGATAGTTAGCTCTTCTTGTTGAATTGATCCCATTGCCATTATGTGATGGCCTTCTTTGTCTCTTTTGATCTTTGTTGGTGTAAAGTCTGTTTTATCAGAGACTAGGCTTGCAACCCCTGCTTTTTTTTTGCTTTCCATTTGCTTAGTAGATCTTCCTCCATCCCTTTATTTTGAGCCTGTATGTGTCTCTGCATGTGAGATGAGTCTCCTGAATACAGCACACGGATGGCTCTTGACTCTTTATCCAATTTGCCAGTCTGTGTCTTTTAATTGGAGCATTTAGCCCATTTACATTGAAGGTTAATATTGTTATGTGTGAACTTGATCCTGTCATTATGATGTTAGCTGGTTATTTTGCTCATTAGTTGATGCAGTTTCTTCCTAGCATTGACGGTCTTTACATTTTGGTATGTTTTTGCAGTGGCTGGTACCAGTTCTTCCTTTCCTTGTTTAGTGCTTCCTTCAGGAGCTCTTGTAGGGCAGGCCTGGTGGTGACAAGATCTCTAAGCATTTGCTTGTCTGTAAAGGATTTTATTTCTCCTTCACTTATGAAACTTAGTTTGGCTAGATATGAAATTCTGGGTTGAAAATTCTTTTCTTTAAGAATGTTGAATATTGGCCCCCACTCTCTTCTGGCTTGTAGAGTTTCTGCTAAGAGATCCAATATTAGTCTGATGGGCTTCCCTTTGTAGGTAACCTGACCTTTCTCTCTGGCTTCCCTTAACATTTTTTCCTTCATTTCAACTTTGGTGAATCTGACAATTATGTGACTTGGAGTTGTTCCTCTCGAGAAGTATCTTTGTGATGTTCTCTGTATTTCCTGAATTTGAATGTTGGCCTGCCTTGCTAGGTTAGGGAAGTTCTCCTGGATAATATCCTGCAGAGTATTTTACAGCTTGGTTCCATTCTCCCTGTCACTTTCAGGTACAACAATGAGAAGTAGATTTGGTCTTTTCACATAGTCCCACGTTTCTTGGAGGCTTTGTTCATTTATTTTTACCCTTTTTTCTCTAAACTTCTCTTCTCACTTAATTTCATTCATTTGATCTTCTATCACTGATACCCTTCTTCCAGTTGTTCGAATCGGCTACTGAAGCTTGTGCATGCATCACGTAGTTCTCATGCCATGGTTTTCAGCTCCATCAGGTCATTTAAGGACTTCTCTACACTGGTTATTCTATTTAGCCTTTTGTCTAATCTTTTTTCAAGGTTTTTAGCTTCTTTGCAATGGGTTTCAACTGCCTCCTTTAGCTCTGAGAAGTTTGATCGTCTGAAGCCTTCTCTCAACTCATCAAACTCATTCTCCATCCAGCTTTGTTTCATTGCTGATGAGCAGCTGCATTACTTTGGAGGGGGAGAGGCATTCTGATTTTTAGAATTTTCAGTTTTTCTGCTGTGTTTTGTCCCCATCTTTGTGGTTTTATCTACTTTTGGTTTTTGATTATGGTGACGTACAGATGGGGTTTTGGTGTGGATGTCCTTTCTGTTTGTTAGTTTTCCTTCTGTCAGGACCCTCAGGTGCAAGTCTGTTGGAGTTTGCTGGAGGTCCACTCCAGATCCTGTTTGCCTGGGTATCCTTAGTGGAGGCTGCAGAACAGCAAATATTACTGCCTAATCCTTTTTCTGGATGCTTCGTCTCAGAGGGGCACACGACCTTTTGAGGTGTCAGTCACCCCCCTACTGGGAGATGCCTCCCAGTTAGGCTACTCAGGGATCAGGGACCCACTTGAGGAGGCAGTCTGTCCATTCTCAGATCTCAAACTCTGTGCTGGGAGAACCACTACTCTCTTCAAAGCTATGAGAGACATTTAAATCTGCAGAGGTTTCTGCTGCCTTTTGTTTGGCTATGGCCTGCCCCTAGAGGTAGAGTCTACAGAGGCAGGCAGGCCTCCTTGAGCTGCCGTGGGTTCCACCCAGTTGGAGCTTCCAGGCCGCTTTGTTTACCTACTAAAGCCTCAGCAATGGCGGACGCCCCTCCCCCAGCCTTGCTGCTGCTTTGAGGTTGGATCTCAGACTGCTGTGCTAGAAGTGAGTCAGGCTCCGTGGGCGTGGGACCCTCCGAGCCAGGCGTGGGATATAATCTCCTGGTGTGCCGTTTGCTAAGACCATTGGAAAAGTGCAGTATTACGGTGGGAGTGTCCCAGTTTTCCAGGTGCTGTCTGTCACGGCTTTCCTTTGCTAGGAAAGGGAATTCACTGCCCTCTTGCGCTTCCCAGGTGAGGCGATGCCCTGCCCTGCTCCGTGGGCTGCACCCACTTGTCTGGCAAGCCCCAGTGAGATGAACCCGGTACCTCAGTTGGAAATGCAGAAATCACCCGTCTTCTGCGTCATTCACACTGGGAGCTGCAGACTGGAGCTGTTCCTACTCAGCCATCTTGGTACCACCCCTTTTTTTCCTTTTTTATGTCTTATCATAGTAGCCCTTCTAACTTGGAGAACTTCAAGTCCGATGTCAAGGATATGTAGCATTCAGCACAGGAGAAAGACGTAGGCTGGGAGGCTAGGCCAGTCTCTCTTCTCACATAGTAAAATGATATTACTATTTCACTGTAGTTTTGATTTGCATTTGCCTGATGATTAATGACGTTGAGCTTTTTTTTATTTGTGCTGGCCTTTTTATCCTTCTGAGAAATTTCTATTCAGATCACTTACCCATTTTTAAATTAGATTATTAGTTGTTTCAGTTCCTTATATATTTTGGATATTAACCCCTGATTAGATGTATGGGTTGGAAGTATTTTTTCCCGTTCTGTAGGTTGTCTGTTCACTCTGTTGATTGCTATTTTTGCTGTGCAGACGCCTTTTAGTTTTATGTAATCCCATTTGTCTATATTTGCTTTTGTTGCCTGTGCTTTTGAAGTTGTATCTAAGAAATCCTTTCCCAGTCCAATATCATGAAGTGTTTCCTCTGTGTTTTCTTCTAGTAGTTTCTAGTAGTTGTAGTTTTGGTTCTTTCTCACTCTCCTCATTATCAAGTTGGCCTTAACCATGGAAAAAGCTAGTAATTTATCTCTTGCTTGCCAACACCTTCACCATTTCTCTCCAGGGCATCCTCGCCCCTTAACCACATTGAAGCCTTGCTCAAACTTCTCAAGTTCAGTGTTTTACCATCTTGGAAATTAGAATATGGTAAGGCCAGTGGAAAAGTTTTTTAGTGAAGTATCAATTGCCATACAAATATGAGGTATAATCACACAGAAAGCATGCTGAAACCTCACTCAGAATTCAAACATGGTCTCTTCCTCAGGCATAAGAACAATGTAGCTCAATTTATATTTTTTAAAGCATTAAATTAACTTATTAAAATGACATTGCTGCCTCACTGCCACTAGGGCATGATTCTGAATTATTTTTCTAGTGGCTAATTGATGAGTAATAAAGATACTTTTCCACTGTGTGGTCTGCCTTTTTCATGATCTGTTTGCCTCATGGTTAGCTAGGGCTAAGAGTTCAATCTGTGGCCAAGGGTAGGGTGAAGCTATATGACCCGTTTAGGTTTTAAACCTATCACTTCCACGTCATCAAAAATAACTAACCACAAACACAGGCATTAGAAAGTAAAATTCCCATCCTGGTATGTTCAGTCTTAACTTTTGAGATCAGAGAGTTGCAAAATAATCATTTTTTTTAAGTCTAAATTACTCCGCAAAAGTTGTCTTGTGCTCTTTCTTAATATGCTTCAAATAAGACATCATCAGCCTGCCTTCTATTGCTATAGAGCAAACATTGTGTACTTCTTGCTATGTACTAAAAGCTTCACTTAAATGCACTGTATTAAATTAGTTATTCCTTACTAATTTAAGCTCTACGAAATAGCTATTATTCCAGCATTATAGATGGATAAACAGAGGCATATAGAGATTAAGTAACATGATAAGTGGTAGAACTGGTATTGCATGCAGCTGAAGCTGTAGCTGCAAAGACTATGACCACTCCGCAGTCCTGCTCTCCACCCCCAGTGATCTTGAGCTACTGCCATCTGCAACAACAAGCACAGACTTGCTTTCTCCTTTTGTTTTTCCTTTTTTGTCATGATTCTATCCATTCATGGTCCAATTCAAATGTCAGCTCTCTCAATCGCTTTGCCTGGGACCCTCACCCAAATAGTAATTATAATAGTTTATCCGTATTCCCATAGTACTTTATTCTTTCTTTCATCTTGACACCATATACTAATGCAGATAATTCATCTATGTCTGTTTCTTTCCTAGCAGGCTGGGAACCACAGAGTTGTTACATCCTGTATTTCCAGAATCTATATAACATCTGGCCTATAGTAAGAACTCAATAATGATTTATTACATTAAATTGAAATAAAATAGTTGACACTGGGCCTTAGTATGAATCTGAAAATGAAAAAAATAAAATAAAAGAATTTATATAGCTGGGTATTTGTGGATTGCAATACATAAAATATTCACTGGGTTTATTTAATATATATTTAGTACCAAAACTTGGGCAGGTGTGCAATTTAAAGTGGGCTGGGGAGGGAGTCATATCTTCAACTCTTGATCTGAAGGGGTCTTGGGGAAAAATAAAGTTTACCTTCTGGTAAAGTTGTATTTGTAACATATCTGAAAACTTCATTAAATTTTATTTCATTTCACTTTGCCACATGCCAGTCTGGTTACAAGCTGACACACTTATACCATAGAGTTTAAAGTTGAAAGCAAAATGATTTTATGTCTTCCTTGATTATGGCTGCCTCAGTGTACTGTTATGAAAAAAGTCGATTGTATGTTTCCTGCTAGCCTTTTTCCTTCAGTGCAGCTCCCCACGTGCATGGAGTGGGTCACACATGTCTTCTTCTCCATGTTGCTGGTGTGCTTTGGACATGGATTTCATCATGGGTAGTATCTGTCTCTAGCTATCCATCATCATCTCACTTTAGACATTAGTAAGTCCTCCCAAAGGAGGTCGAAAAGAAAAAAAAAACAAAGCAATCCAATCTCCTTGAAGAGAAGATTTCATTTATGCTTGAAGATGTAATTAGTTACCCTATACTGGTCAATGACGGGCATTCAACTTCCTCTCTTTTAATCATTTTCCACATCCATTTCGTCACCAAGATATGTCAGCAAAACCTTCATGATATATCTTAAACCTGACCAATTTTGTGCTACTACCACCCTAGTCCCTCTCTTGTCTGAACTTATATTTATTATAAAATAACTTTTCTAACTTGCCTTCTGGCTTTCATTCTTGATATCTATTCTCCACCTGCAACCACAGTGAGAACTTGAAATTGTAAATCAAAGCATGTCACTCCTCTGTTTTCAAACCTCCATTGGCTCTTGCTGTCTCTCTCGCGCTCTCTCTCTCTGTCTCCCCCCTCCTCCCCTCCCTCCTTCCCTCCCTCCCTCCCTCCTTTCCTTGTTCTTTCTTTCTTCTTTCTTTCCTTTTTTTGAGATGGAGTCTTGCTTTGTCACCCAGGCTGGAGTGCAATGGCACAGTCTCAGCTCACTGCAACCTCCGCCTCCTGGGTTCAAGCAGTTCCCCAGCTTAGCCTCCTGAATAGCTGGAATTACAGGCAGGTGCCACCATGCACGGCTAATTTTGTATTTTTAGTAGAGATGGGGTTTCACCATATTGGCCAGGGTGGTCTTGAATTCCTAACCTCAGGTGATCCACCTGTCTTGGCCTCCCAAAATGTTGGGATTAGAGGCGTGAGCCACCGTACCTGGCCTCAACCTCCAGTGGCTTTCATCACACTTAGAATAATGTCCAAAGTCATTACCATAGCTCTACATGACTTGACCCTGGCTGTCCCTTCAAACTCACTTTCTACCACTCTACCACTTGCTCACACCATGAAACATAAACTGGCTTCTCTGATGTTCTAGAACTCGTCAAAGACATTCTTAAGCCCAGGCCTTTGTACCTGCCATTCAGACCCTCTGCCTGGAATACTCTTGCTCCACACATTCACAGTGTTCACTTCTGTTTAATTTGTCTCTGTGCCAGAAAGTAGCTTGTCTAAAAATATTTCTTTCGGACATACTCTATTCCCTTACTGAACTTTCTTTCTTCACAGTATTTTGATTTGTCTATTATGCATTTTCTACTAGAATGTAAACACTCTGAGATCAAGGACTGCTTTGTTCATCATTTTATTCCTAGCAGATACATATGGTACATAATAGATAGTCAATAAATATATGTTGAATAAGTGCAATTTAATTTAGTTCTAGATCTAACATATGGGTTCTTAATAGCATCTTTGCTTAAGTGTTGGAAAATTTGAGTTGCTCGATTTCAACAACTGCTAGTGACCTTTTAGGAAAATTGTTGCAAATACTTAGTTCTTTAGTTTTTGAAGAATGTTACTGACATAGAAATAAAACAAAAGATGATTTACAGACAGAGCAGTGGAGAGAGGGTAATTGGAAAAGAGAAAGATGGAGTTTTTATTGTTTTCAACAATTTAAAGTGTGAATACTGTGTTGAACCACTTTGCATATAAAGATCCACTGAAAGCTTGTTAATATGACTGATAAAAATGATAGGAATAGATATTTATATCTTTTTAAGTATCAGTTAGTAGTCAGTACATTTGAGGTAATGCTTTAGACTTTAAACTTTGCCAAGATTTGCCAAATTTGCAATCCTTTTGGAAAATGTTATCTGAGCCTGACTGGGTACCTGGGAAAGATTTATGGAAGTTGTTGAACATTACAAATAGGAGGAGGAATTCATTCCATTCTTTGTGGGTTGAAGTTGAAACATACTGAAAGTTACAGGCCTCTGTGTCTTTCACTTTGGATGCTTGGCTACATTTAAACTCCATAAGCAAAGATTAGTGTAAAAGTAGCCTCAGCTGATAAAGCCTAGACTCACATAGCTCAAACCTTTAATTTGAATGACTCAATTGCACTCTTACTCGGTGACTTTCTAAAGGAAACTATTTAGTATGCTTAGTATATCATAATACTCCCCATGTCATCTATTTTAAAACACAGCTCATATATAAGTTGACAGCATCCCACAGCTCTGACCCCAGTGGTGGTGCTGACAATAGCTGGGCAATTCACTGGAAACCACAAGATACATTTTGCACTGTGGATTTGATAATGGGTTGTAGCGTTTCACTACTGGAGAAACAGAGTTACATAATTTTGGAGAAGTAAGAGACTTTGCATGGCATCTACTCAGACTCTTGCTCTTTACAGTTACCAGAAACCAGTCCCCAAGCAGGGAAGTGGCAACTCATTTTCATCAAAAAATGAACTGGCAGTAGAGCTGAAACTGGAATATGGTCTTCTGATTGCTAGTCCAGAAATCTTTTATTTTGACGGGGTTGGGGAGCATACTTTATTGTAAGTTTCACCAGTGTGGCAGGCATAATTTTGGCCCCCATGACCTTCATCTCTTGATGTTATATCTATAAATATGTTTTCTCACATGCCTAATGGGACTTTCAGATGTTAGTAAGGTTACTAGTCAGCTGACATTAGCATAGGGAAATTATCCTGGATTATCTGGTTGTAACCAATGTAATCACATAAACTCTTAAAAGGAGACAAGAGATCAGCAAGATAGGAAGTAGGAAGGATCAGACATGCCACTGATAGCTTAGAAATGGAGAGTTCAGGAGCCAGGGAATGCGGGAAGCCATGGGAAACTTCAACCAACAGCCAACAAGGAATTGGAAACCTTAGTCCCACAGTCACATGGAACTAAACCTGCCAACAACTCGAATGAGCCTAGAAGTGGATCTTTCCCGGAGCCTCCAGAAGAGAATGTAGTTTCAATAATACCTTAATTTCAATTTCAGAATCCAGCTGAGTCATGAAAACTGAAAGAACCAATAGGTATTGTTTTAAGCCACTAAGTTTTTGGTAATTATTTTTTTAGAGCAGCAATAGAAAAAGGATGTAACCAATTCGTTAAAATGCTTCTCTCATCTTTTCTTAACTGTTGACAAGTGTCCTTACAAGAGTGGCAACATTTCCTTCCCTACATAGGGAAATGTTTATGAAAATATCAAATTGCATTATAACCTTCACCCACACACTAACAGGGCTTCACCCATCTGGGGAAAGTGTCCTTCAGATCTTTCCGGAGGTTTCCAGTGGGATGGATTACTTATGTCTTCTCACCAGTTGCCCCTTTCTCTCCTTCTCTGGCCCCTCTTGCCCATTTCCAGTGCTTTGTCAATGTCTCAGTACATCATGAGGTGAATGACATCCCAGATAAGGGAGATGCTGCAGGATGCTCCCCAAGCTTTGAATTCCAAGGAGCAGAAGCTTGGTTGGTTCTGCACAGAGGCAGGGAGAACAGCCGTCCCTGTCTCAGAGCCACTCATAGTCACTGGGCTCCAAAGCAGCTCTCCTGGTGCTTGGGGGCCTCACGAGGTCTTTTCTGCTTTCTGTGCAGAAGAACCTCATGGGATCCCTTGATTGCTTTTCACTTTGTAGCATCTCTTTCTAGAAGGAGAATGAAAACCACTTTATAAGACATGATATGGGAATACTGCCCTCCTCTTTCCCTTGGCTCCTCACTCACTGAAACATCTCTTCTCTCAGTTATAAAACAAAAACTCTCACCTACTCGACTGAAGACAAGCCAGAGAGTAGGCATGAGTGTATGTGTGTTTGTGTGTGTGTAACTGTTAGTGGTAACCAGCACAAATGTTCCCTCTACATCTATGAATATGAGTCATTGGCACCTGATTAAAATAAATCAGACAAGCTTTACAATCTCTCCCAGTATATATTGATAATAGGCATTGTAGTGGGCTGAAGGGTGTTCTTCAAAAAGATATGTCCACCTGCCAATCACCAGAACCTGTGAACGTTGCTTGATAAGGCAAAAAGACATAATTAAGTTAAATGTTTTGTGAGGAGGAGTTTGTCCTGGATTATTTGGTGGGGCCTAGATCCAATGGCAAGTTCTTATAAGAGTGAGGCAGAGTGGGGATTTTGACAGACACACCAAGTGGAAGTCAGACAGAAGAGGAGGCAATGTGGCCTTGGAGGCAGAGATTGAAGTGATACACCCTCAAGCCAAAAAAAAAAAAAAGTGCCTGAAGACAGCAGAAACTGGAAGAGAGAAGTACGTGATTCTCCCCAAGTGTCTCTGACTGGAGGGAGTGCAGTCCTCCTGAGACCTTGATTTCAGACTCCTGGCCTCCAGTATGATGAGAAAATAAATTTCTCTTCTCTTAAGCCAAGGTTACAGTAATTTGTTATGGCAGCTGCAGAATACCAATATAGACAACACACCGTTAGGTTTTAAAATTGTGTAAAACACATAAAACTCTATCTATTTTAGACACTTGTTTGTAAACAGACATGTAAATTAGTGTTAACACTATCAGAAGTTGAACTTAGAATATTAGGTGTAAGTATTTGTCAATGAGATCGCTCCCCTTAAAAGCCTGTAACATTGTTGTACTGGCTGTTGCTAATCAATTTATATTATTGAAAGCTTACTCTGAGTAGATTAAATCAATATGCCAGAAACCAAGAGGGAGGGGGAAACAGCGAATACAATGAAATAGTAAGAGTAATAATAGTAATAATATCTGGCACTATGCTAAGTGCTTTGCATATAATACACTTCACCTTTACAATATCCCTGTGAGGCTGGAACTTTTATTATCCTACTGTACAGAACACCGAGTCACTGAGAGGTTAGGCAACTTGCCCAGGGTCTTAGAGATGGTAAGTGGCAGAGCTGAGATTGAGTTTGTATTCATTTGACTGCCACTGACTTTGGGTGATGGAGAGAAGTATACCTCAGAGGATAGAGAAATTTTCAATTGCTGTCATGCCCAGCTACAAATAAACTTCAAAAAAATCACCACCATCTGATACTGTACTTCCTATGTAGGATAATTTCTGCAGAGTGAGTCCAGATTCTTAGCAGACCTGTGATAATATTAATACCTTGTTCTAAGTATTCAGTTTTCTCCTTAGGGCTGGGTTCACTCGTGGAGGACTCATGAGAGAGTGGGAGAATGTTGCACCTAAGCTCTGTTTTTTCTTTCCTCTAATTTAGATATATACAGATCTCAAAGTCTCTGACAATCAAGGCTCTGTTTCTACATAGGGCTTATGGGAAATAATCACGCCCCCAGAACAAGATCGTTTTTACTGGAAGGATCACTCGTCAGGGAGGCGAAGGGGGAAAGGTATGGTAAGGCCTGTTTGTTTGACTTCTCCCAGCCCCTTCTTTGGAGCAGTTTTGAATTTCCTGGCTTGGCTGCCCCATTACAGGCAGATGTTTGAAGCTCTTGTGCTCCGTGAAGGTGAAAGAAGCAGACAACCGCCTATTTTGTTTCTCTTTTTTAAGGTTTTTTTGTTTTTGTTTTTGTTTTTTTTCTGACAGTCTCACTCTGTTGACCAGGCTAGAGTGCACTGGTAAGATCTTGGCTCACTGCAACCTCCGCCTCCCAGGTTCAAGGGATTTTCCTGCCTCAGTCTCCCAAATAGCTGGGATTACAGGCGCGTGCCAGTATGCCAGCTAATTTTTGTATTTTTAGTAGAGATGGGGTTTCGCCATGTTAGCCAGGCTGGTCTGAAACTCCTGGCCTTAGGTGATCCTCCTGCCTTGGCCTCCCAAAGTGCTGGGATTACAGGTGTGAGCCACTGCGCCCAGCCTGTTACTTCTCTTTGTCTCCAAGTTGATGGACAAGAGGCTGTGAACTTTGATATACCAAAGAATCATGGGGCTTGTGAGGTTGAAACTGCAGCAAACAGATGCCTCCTTCATAGCTGGAGAGGCCAAGAGAGGAGACTGCCTTGTGGGCAAGAACTCAGGATGTGTGAGACAGTGTGCCAAAACAGTTAACAGAAATTATGAAGCAATTTCGATTTATGTTGCAGCAAAAAGAAGAAGGAACAGAGGAAATTGAACTTCCAGTGAGGTCTGATAATTAAACTCAGGCGTACTGACAGGGTTGCTGAACACAACAGATAAATAACTACTTTCCGGTAATTATAAGGCAGGATGGTAACATACTAGACAAGCTGGCTTGCTCGGTATTTTCAAGGCTGACATTTCGATTCTAGGGGATATTTGGATCTGTGCTAACAGATTTCTTTCTTTTTCCACACTTGCTTTTCCTTTTCCACTCCCCATTGCTTGCTGAAAATAAAATGTGATTTTAAAGTGCCACTGTTCAGCATGTTTCATGCATTCGCTTCGCCTCACATAGCAGACCTCAAAGCCCACTGCTGCCGGACACAGTTGCTGAAGTGGCGTCTGCTTTTCTAAACACTGTAATTATTTTAAAGATTTTAATCAGACGTCCCCTATTAGAAGAATATGGTGCAAATCACATAGTCCATTTACAATCCTTCCTTAGCCATAGACTGCTAGAGTTTTTAACTAATCATTTCCTAGCACAAACACTTCTTTTCACAAAAAGGAAACGGAGGCAATGGGTTCTTGTCTAAGATGCACTATTTTCAATAGAAAGAAAGCAGACGCTTAAGTCAAGGAAACAAAACCATTCTCTTTTGTGAATAGGGATCACGCCCAGACACCCAATTTTCCTTCTGTCTTTGAGAATAATGTTAAAATACTTTTAAGAGGGGAATTTACATAATAGAATACAGATGTTGCCGTTTTCTATGTGATGTGTAGACTGTCGACTGCATGATATATAGACTTGATTTTCAGGCAGAAATGTTAAAATGAGTGTTTTTTTCAGTGTCTGTCCCATAATCAGACCATCCCATGAAGAATGAAGATCTGTCCCTGTAGGTCTCTAGCCTCAAGGATCTGCTGTGTCGTGACTCACATTCCAGATGGTATAGATTTACTTTATTGACCCAAACCCCGTGTTTCCTTTCTTTTTTTTTCTTTTAATTTAAAAAAGCAGTATCATAATTTATTAATTGTTCTCGGGGAATGAACTTCCAATTCCCATCTTGTGGCCTGGCAGGGAGAAATTTCCCAGTTCTGTTTGAGCGAGCTGTCCACTCCACTTGGCACTTGAACAGGCTAAAACGGAATGTCTTTTGTTGTAAACACCTAATTTGTTCGTTTTGAACTGTCTGAGTAACTAGATCAAAGACCAGTGTCAAATGCCCAAAGCAGTGTTTGTCAGCAGTGGACTTTTTATTCTTCTTGTTCTATAGCAACTGAAAGGGAAAAAGACTCGTACTGTATTTCCACAAAAGCGTAGGGAAGCTCGCGTTGGCAGCCTCTTGCAACAGAATGAATACATGCTACTGAGTACAGACCATTTGTCTCCTGATTACAACAGACCCCAGGGGAACTGGTGTTGGCTTTGAATTCCACCTCTCTTTTACTGAGCGCCTCCTCGTCGTGATAGTTCCACCCCCAATCCTCACGGCACAGAGCGCCAGGGACTCAGATCTCCTCTCTGCTGTGGGTTTTAGTCGCTTTCTAAATTCAAGCAGGGCTCTCTTGTTTGAAATGTGTTGACTTGTCTTGAACAGTAACATATATTTTTAAACTCTTCTCATTTGGAATTCAGCAGTGGCCATAATGAATGCCTTTAGTGCTCCTGTGTGTTTGATATGCATGATAACAAGGGCTACGGTGTAGAGGAAAGAAACAGAGAATGGCAACCTAAAAAGTCACCCAGTTCCTAATATTAAAAATGCTACAAAAATGGTAGAGCATATGATGGTCTTACTAGTTATGTGTGAGCCCACCAGACCATTTTCCCCATTGATTTATAAGGGCTCATGTTGTGTTTTTCTCCCTGCAGTATTTTTTGGAAATGGATGAGAATGTGTCTTTATTATGCTAAGAGTACAGCTTTATTATTAGGCAGTCTTGAGGGCTGCGGGGATGTATTCTCCTTAATCACACCTATTTTCACTGATATTCCCTAAGAACTGCTCATATTTCCATTGGAAGGCCAACTTTGGTCTGAAAGGTTCACTTCCTACTTAACAGCAGTTGCAGTCATTAACATTTTTTTTCTTGTTTAGTTTTGCTTTATTGTTCATTTCCTTTAAAGGAAAGTAGATTGTAAAACATTCGTGAAAGTTTCCTCTATTTCAGATTATCTGAATTTTTCCACATTCGTCTCTGTTTTTTTCTTATATTCTTACTTTCTTTATTTTCCACCTTTGCAGTTATTTTTTCTTATATTAAGAAAGAGAAAAGCGAGCTGTCATTTGACAGTCTCTTTTCCATTATGTTTGCACTGCTGGGAAACGCTGGAACAAAGGCATTCAAAGTGTTACTGAATGGGGATCAGCATTCAGCCCTGCTGGTGAGGCTGCAATCAGCCTGACTAGGATGAAAATGCGTGCTTTTCAACACTGGTTGGAGATGTTTGTGTTTATCTTTGGAATGCATGCCTGGTCCATGCAGTCACGTGATGTGTTTTTGCCATGTCCTTATGTGTCCCAGCTTTTTCTGTGGTAGAATGGAAGAAATGGAATGTGACCCGTTAACCCTTAGTCGGTATGAAGTAATCCAACAGATACTTCTCAAACACAAAGAGTCCCTGCTCATGTCAAAGTCAATTTCTAAAACATGTTTAGTTCCTGTCCTGTTCTAGCCAGATGTGCGTGTGGACAAGCTATGCCACTTCTGCTGACACGTTTGTAGCGAACAGTTCTGGGGTCATAAATAGCAAGAATGGGATGAACCAAACAGGCAGTAGGTGTCCTCAGGCCTGGAAAAGGCATAGGAGGGTTGGGGTGGTTAAGTCACAGTGTTTATGTCTCCCATGTGCCAATTAAGATATAGAGCGTTTCTACCACCCCCAAAATTTTATTGTGCCATTTCACAGTCAGTTTTGTCCCCAGCCTACAAATATCCCTGTAGATTAATTTTTCTGTGAACACATTTTCTTTTGAATTGCCAAACCATGTCATATAATGTATATGGCACATCAGAAAGACAGATAGTACTGCTTTTGGACTTGAGATCTTAGGTCCAATTTATATTAACAATTGAATTCATCTGACAATATCAAATGTAATCTCTGTGTATTGAAGATTTGTTGCAAACTGTTCTTTTATTTTCCACCCAAATTATTTAGTACTGATGACACTTCCTGAAAAATAAAGAGACTCAGTGGATGTTTATAAGTATTTGGTTTATAAACTACTAAGCAAAGGTCTTTCAAGTTAAAGTTTGAAATGGGCCCAAAGGCTCCAAGGGTCCTTAGAATAAAAGTTTCATAGCACAGTTGCAACTCTTTTAAAAACCTCTTTGAAGCTGAATGCATTGGCTCACGCCTGTAATCCCAGCAATTTGGGAGGCTGAGACGGGTGGATCATTTGAGGTCAGGAGCTCGAGACCAGCATGGCCAACATGGTGAAACCCTGTCTCTACTAAAAATCCAAAAAATATTAGCTGGGCGTGGTGGTGTACACCTGTAATCCCAGCTACTCAGGTGGTTGAGGCAAGAGAATCGCTTGAAGCCAGGAGACAGAGGATGCAGTGAGCCAAGATCATGCCACTGCACTCCAGCCTGGGTGACAGAGTGAGATGGCATCTCAAAAGAAAAATAAAACAACAAAACAACACTAAAAAAATTTTTTTTCCACATCAAAAAGCTTATCCACCATGATCAAGTGGGCTTCATCCCTGGGATGCAAGGCTGGTTCAACATTCGCAAATCAATAAACATAATCCAGCATATAAACAGAACCAAAGACAAGAACCACATGATTATTTCAATAGATGCAGAAAAGGCTTTTGACAAAATTCAACAGCCCTTCATGCTAAAAACGCTCAATAAATTCGGTATTGATGGAACGTACCTCAAAATAATAAGAGCTATTTATGACAAACCCACAGCCAATATCATACTGAATGGGCAAAAACTGGAAAAATTCCCTTTGAAAACTGGCACAAGACAGGGATGCCCTCTCTCACCACTCCTATTCAACATAGTGTTGGAAGTTCTGGCTAGGGCAATTAGGCAAGAGAAAGAAATCAGGGGTATTCAGTTAGGAAAAGAAGAAGTCAAATGGTCCCTGTTTGCAGATGACATGACTGTATATTTAGAAAACCCCATTGTCTCAGCCCAAAATCTCCTTAAGCTGATAAGCAACTTCAGCAAAGTCTCAGGATACAAAATTAATGTGCAAAAATCACAAGCATTCTTATACACCAGTAACAGACAAACAGAGAGCCAAATCATGAATGAACTTCCATTCACAATTGCTTCAAAGAGAATCAAATACCTAGGAATCCAACTTACAAGGGATGTAAAGGACCTCTTCAAGGAGAACTACAAACCACTGCTCAGTGAAATAAAAGAGGACACAAACAAATGGAAGAACATACCATGCTCATGGATAGGAAGAATCAATATCGTGAAAATGGCCATACTGCCCAAGGTTATTTATAGATTCAATGCCATCCCCATCAAGCTACCAATGAGTTTCTTCACAGAATTGGAAAAAACTGCTTTAAAGTTCATATGGAACCAAAAAAGAGCCCGCATCTCCAAGACAATCCTAAGTCAAAAGAACAAAGCTGGAGGCATCACGCTACCTGACTTCAAACTATACTACAAGGCTACAGTAACCAAAACAGCATGGTACTGGTACCAAAACAGAGATATAGACCAATGGAACAGAACAGAGTCCTCAGAAATAATACCACACATCTACAGCCATCTGATCTTTGACAAACCTGAGAGAAACAAGAAATGGGGAAAGGATTCCCTATTTAATAAATGGTGCTGGGAAAATTGGCTAGCCATAAGTAGAAAGCTGAAACTGGATCCTTTCCTTACTCCTTATACAAAAATTAATTCAAGATGGATTAGAGACTTAAATGTTAGACCTAATACCATAAAAATCCTAGAGGAAAATCTAGGTAGTACCATTCAGGACATAGGCATGGGCAAAGACTTCATGTCTAAAACACCAAAAGCAACGGCAGCAAAAGCCAAAATTGACAAATGGGATCTCATTAAACTAAAGAGCTTCTGCACAGCAAAAGAAACTACCATCAGAGTGAACAGGCAACCTACAGAATGGGAGAAAATTTTTGCAATCTACTCATCTGACAAAGGGCTAATATCCAGAACCTACAAAGAACTCCAACAAATTTACAAGAAAAAAACAAACAACCCCATCAAAAAGTGGGCAAAGGATATGAATAGACATTTCTCAAAAGAAGACATTCATACAGCCAACAAACACATGAAAAAATGCTCATCATCACTGGCCATCAGAGAAATGCAAATCAAAACCACAATGAGATACCATCTCACACCAGTTAGAATGGCGATCATTCAAAAGTCAGGAAACAACAGGTGCTGGAGAGGATGTGGAGAAATAGGAACACTTTTACACTGTTGGTGGGATTGTAAACTAGTTCAACCATTATGGAAAACAGTACGCCGATTCCTCAAGGATCTAGAACTAGATGTACCATATGACCCAGCCATCCCATTACTGGGTATATACCCAAAGGATTATAAATTATGCTGCTATAAAGACACATGCACACGTATGTTTATTGCAGCACTATTCACAATAGCAAAGACTTGGAATCAACCCAAATGTCCATCAGTGACAGATTGGATTAAGAAAATGTGGCATATATACACCATGGAATACTATGCAGCCATAAAAAAGGATGAGTTTGTGTCCTTTGTAGGGACATGGATGCAGCTGGAATCCATCATTCTTAGCAAACTATCACAAGAACAGAAAACCAAACACCGCATGTTCTCACTCATAGGTGGGAACTGAACAATGAGATCACTTGGACTCGGGAAGGGGAACATCACACACCGGGGCCTATCATGGGGAGGGGGGCGGGGGGAGGGATTGCATTGGGAGTTATACCTGATGTAAATGACGAGTTGATGGGTGCAGCACACCAACAAGGCACAAGTATACATATGTAACAAACCTGCACGTTATGCACATGTACCCTACAACTTACAGTATAATAATAATAAATAAATTAAAAAAAAAAAAAAAAGTAGTATTGAGAAAATATAAGATATGGTGAGAAAGAAAGAATGTTTTGAGAGTTGACATTTGATGAGAGACCTAAATGGTGAGGTGTCACTTTTGCAAAGGTCTGATGAAAAGGTGGCCCAAGTTGAGGTAAAAGCAAATGCAAATATCGTTGTGCTAACAATATGCTTGTGCTTGCAATGATTCCTTCATCTTGAGACTTAAGCCTTTGTGTAGTATCCTACCATATTGAATATCGCTAACTTGTGTAACCAATAGGCCAATGAAGAAATGATGTGTAATTTATGAAGCTATGTCATAAAATATATTGAGGCATGTATCTTACTCTCCTTGACCATTCATTCTTAGCAAAGATATTTTCCATATTGCTGGAAACTCAAGAAATCCTATGGGTAGGGCCATATGGTGAGGAATTAAAACCTCCTGAAAAGAGTCAAGAAGAAACAGAGTCCTCCTGCCAGTCATCATGTGAGTCAACCATCTTGGAAATGAACCCCCTAGCACCAGATGACTGTAGCCCATACCAACACCCTGACAGCAACTATATGACAGACATCAAGCCAGACCTTACCAGCTAAGTCACTTCTAAATTCATGAATGACAGAAAATTATTTTTGTTATTATTTTTTGTTGTTATTTTTAAGCCCATAAGTTTGTGGTAGTTTGTTAAGCAACAATAGCTACCTAATGCTGTAACAAATACCTAACTATGTGGAAGTGGCTCTGAATCCAGGCAGTGGGAAGAATGTGGAAGATGGGAAGAATGTGGAAGAACTTTGAAGAGATGAGAGTGAAAACCTAACATTCCTTGAACAGACTGTAGGGAGAAGCCTGATGGCTTTTGAGGAGGTTGATAATGAGATCTTAAAGGAGAATGAAGGAAAAGGAATTCTTGTTATGAATTGGTAGAAAGTTTACCAACACTATTACCTGCAGTTGTGTGGAAAGGAAAAATGTGGTTAATGAATTGAAGATGATCTGCTAAGGAGTTTTCCCAAACTTCTTCATGATTATAGCAAAATGAAAGAGGTAAGAGATAACCTAAAAAATTGTTTAAAAAGAGACAAGACTTGACGGTCCTGATAATTTCTCCAGATGGCAAAAATACTAAAATTAAGAAATGATTTCCAGGCACAGATGAAACCCAATGTCCTGCCAGGCAGGCATGATCTAAGGATAAAGCCAAGAGGGAAGCAGTAAAAATCATTGTTAACACCTTTGGAAGAATTAAGGTGGCACCTCGGAGAACCTTCAATCAAACAGTAAGACTTCTAAGAAGTTTGAAAGTATTGCCCCTCCACAGTCTCAAGAAAAGGCTAAGACAGAGAAAGGGTGATCTTAAATAGGGGTATGGGTGTGGCTTTTATATAAAAGATTAAATTCCAAATGATTCACAAAGGGCCCACAGAGTTTTGTTTTGTTTTTTAATTATTAGATTGGCAGAAACACTGCCAGCTTGGACGGGAAGGAATAGAGATAATATACAATTTTTAAAAAGGCCTCTAGACTCTCAAGATTCTATTGACTAGAAGGCTGAGAAAGCATTGTAGCTGTAAATATAGACTATTTTTCATGGAAGAAGAAGGATAATTGCAAGGACGGAACCAAGAGCCCAGAGAGCAGAGCAAAGGGCCATATAGTTATTCCCAGTCAGGAATACAACTGAGTCCTAATGAAGGAACTTCCAATATTGGTTTGTTGGGATTTTAATGATACTTGTAAGCCTCTCATTTTTCCCCTTTTTGAATGAAAGTATATTTAATTGTTATCCTAGGACTATCCCATGATCATTATGTGCTGGGTGTACAGGGAGACAGATAACTTATTTCTATAGTTCACAGATCTTATGATCAAAAGAGATCATACGAGAGGAGCTATATTCAAGGAATTATATCTGAGAAGTATCATTAGTTATGAGGCCTTTATTTAGATGACAAATTCTGGAATTTGAGCTTGTGGTATAATAAAATGGGGCTTTCAGGGGCTTTCAGTGTATACTGGATGTAGGAAATATGTGAATCACTGTGAGACACAGGGCACACTGTGCAAGGCAGCCTCCAAAATGACCTCTAATTTATCCAAAAAGGGTAGTACCTTCCCACATTGAGTAAAGTTGATTTTGTAGTTGATGTGATTTGGATCTGTGTCCCCACCCAAATCTCATGTCAAATTGTCATCCCCAGTGTTGGAGTTGGGACCTGGAGGGAGGTGATTGAATCATGGGGGAGATTCCTCATAAATGGGGAGGGAGGTGATTGAATCATGGGGGAGATTCCTCATAAATGGTTTAGCACCATCCCCTTGGTGCTATTCTCATGAGATCTGGTTGTTTGAAAGTGTGTAGCACCTGCCCCCTGCTTTCTCTTGCTCATGCTTCTACCATGTGAGATGCCTTATTCCCCATTTGCCTTCTATCATGACTGGAAGCTGCCTGAGGCCTCCCCAAAAGCAGAAACCTCTGCTTCTGGTACAGCCTGCAGAACCATGAGCCAATTAAATCTCTTTTCTTTATTAATTACCCTGTCTCAGGTAATTCCTTATAGCAGTGCAAGAACAGACTAATACAGTAGTCAATAGGATATTGTGGAAATGATATTGCATGAGTACTGAAGCTAGATTATAAAAGCCATTGTAGTTTTTGTCTTGTTCTCTTGGATGACCTGCCCCTGAAGAAGTCAGCTGCCATGACATGAGACTACTCAAGAAGCCTTATGAGGAAGGCAATGTGGCAAGGAACATAAGCCTTCTCTCAACAATCAGGGAGGAACTGAAAGGCCGGCTATCAATAGCTATAGAAGTGTACAATCTTGGAAGTGGATCTTAACAGGCTCAAAAGGCCACTGGAATCTCAGAGAGCATCTTAATTGCAACACCATGAGAGATTCCAAGCCAGAGCCACCCTAACAATCAATCACCCACAAATTTCTGATCAACAGAGACTGTGAGATAATAAATATTTTGTTAAGCCACTATGTTTTAGGGAAGTGGAAATATCAGATGGACACAGGATATTTATGTTAGCACTAGCTTTTGAAGTTGCTGTTAAATGGAGATGGGAGGGTGGTTTCATGGGTTGCAACAGGCTCTTTTTACCTTTAAAATTAATAGCACAACTTATTTTCTGCCTAAAAAATTATATGGCAAATATTTTAAGTGCTTGTAAAAATTAAAGTAAATGCTAATTAATTTTGTTTCAAATTGCTACAAAATTTGCAACACCTCTTGAAATCATTCACACAGTAAGGAATTACCAAATTTTAGTGGGTAATGCTAATTATTTGAACTTGCCTAAGGTCTCTAAGAAAACAAGGAGAGAACATACATGATGATGTGTAAAAATAAATCCTTCAGCTAGAAAATGTCAACAAAGGTCTGACAAGAAAAACATAATAAGAATGATTTTCTGATGTGAATCTCTGTTTAGAAATTACTTGTCGAAGCTCCTCTTTTGCATGTGCATGTACATTTTTATATATTTATTCATTATGTGGATAGATTCTTTGTATGCATAATGGGTGCTTGTATTTTTACTGCTGACCCAAATGTCTCATTGCTTTCCTGTCTACCCCTTATAAAATTTTTATGTTGTATTTTATGTAATCCTTAGTACATCATTTTCATGTAGGAGAACCCTCCTCCATTTTTTTTTAAGAAAAAAAGACATTTAGTTTGGGTGATTTTGATTGTATTTCTGATTCAGTAAAAATATTTATTCCAATATTATTCCAAGAATAATATTTATTTCATCAAAGTTAAATATTGAATTAACTAGGGGTTACTGGCAAATATCTGAAATATTAGATATTGTGTTTTTTTCTAGGGATTTAAGATCAAGCATTCTTCCTTCTTAACAATTGTTGAAGGTAATATCCATAACTCTGCCATGTGGTTACACTTGGAGTTACTCATTCTCTGAGTTGTAGCATTATATATTAAGTAATATTGACATTAAGGAACCATAGAGACAACAAAGGTGTGTGCCCAGTCAAAAGGCAATTGCCTGGTGGTAACAGTTTTCTCACAAGGCCATTCTTTACCAATTTCATAAGGCAGGATGTATTAATCCATTCTCATGCTGCTATAAAGTGTGCCCGAGACTGGGTAATTTTTAAAGGAAAAAGGTTAAGTTGACTCACAGTTCCACATGGCTGGGGAGGCCTCAGGAAACATAATCATAGCAGAAGGAGAAGGAAACACGTCCTTCTTCACATGACAGTAGGAGAGAGAAGTGCCAAGCAAAGGAAGAAAAGCCCCTTATAAAACCATCTGATCTCATGAGAACTCGCACACTATCATGAGAACAGCATGAGGATAACTGCCCCCATGATTCAATTACCTCCCACTGAGTCCCTCCTACAACACATGGGGAACTACAATTCAATATGAGATTTGGGTGGGGACACAGCCAAACCATATCACAGGGCATGAAGGAAAAACTCTTGGAAATCTGGAAGCAAGATGAAATTTGTAGTATAAAACCACAGCCTCTTCTATTTTCATTTCCAAAAGAAATCTGTTTCATGTAGAGCTTTTCCCTAAAGCAATGTTAGCTTTATTGATTATTTGATTCCTTACTTCTCTACATTTTATTCCCTACTCATTATTTCTTTGTGTTGTCTTTAACCTCACAAAGTATATCTCTTCATAAACTTAATGAGCATCTCCACACCCTTTTCTAATCAAAACTTTCACACCCACAATCCCTTATGTATGTACACATCATTATCTGTGTATATGTTGAAAGCTATATGGGTATAAGAATTTTTATATGCTGGTGACTGAGCAATTGGACTCTTCATGCTTTCTTCTATTTCCATACCTAATCATTACCTTCTTCATATTATATCGTAATCTCCCCTAAATGAGCCCACACATGCAACTTTAATACTTGTGCTTCTGATTAACAGTTTTTTAAGGATGAGAACCTTACAAATTAGCAACTTGCAGCTTCCAGCCCTAGAGATTTCTATTACCACTGGGGAATACATAAGTTACTAAAGATGGGTGTGAGAAGCAGGCTTTCTAGCAGCTCTCAAGGCAATTGCCGACATACACAACTGTGCTGGGGTCTGGAATATGTCCTCTGTGGATAACAGCTATTAGATGAGGGCCTCTTTTCTTTTACTTTCTTTTTTTTTCTTTTTGCTAAATGCAGATGCAGAATATATTATATACTTGTATATATACACATATATATTACATAAATATGAGAATTTAAAGAAAAATAATGAACCGATTAGCAATCTAATAACAATCCAGTTTAAAAAATAAAACAGTCTGTTCTTTAAAAACCTCCTTTATGCCCTATCTCAAGACACCCTGCCTTTTCCTCCAGGGTAACCAATAGTATTAATTTTGTATTTATAATCTCCTTACTTTTTGTAGAGCTTTATTACCTATAAGTTGGCAAATGTTCCAAAGGGAAAAGCAGTGCAAAATGTCATGTTCACCTTAATGGGTTTTCCTTCTCCAGAGTCCCTTTACCCTGCCAGTCCTTGCTGCCTCGCTCCACAGTGTGTTAGAACAAAAGATATTTTTTTAATCTAACTCTTCCTGTTATTCTTCATGAACCGTTGGCTCAATATAAGCTAGTCTATCAATTCTAGAGGCAGAATTACCTTCAATATTTAACTATTAATATGAAAAGTACAGTATGATATGAAGAAACCTGAGGCCCGGCTGGAAGGCTTCTTACAGATGTTTAGAGGCTCACTAGGGAGGAAGGGCATTTTAGCAGAAGGAATCAGGCAAAGCCTTGGAGGGACACAATGGCATGATGTCACTGGGAAACCGCAAAGAGTTCTCTCTTTCTGCATCCCTCTTTCATTAGAACTTTGAGGCTTGCCGATTCCAAGTCGTCATGAAAATTAGAGTAATATCCCTGTTTTTCCAAGCTGAAGAATCAAAATCTACTTCAAAGGAGGCCAAGAACAATGACATGTCAATATGAGTGTCACCTACAGGTTCTCTTTTAAAAACAACCCTCTTTTGCTCAGGTGGACTTTCAGTGTTGCATGCTCCTTAAGTAATTGACATACGTCCTTCACTCAGCATGTTAACTTCTCACATATGGAAGATTGGCTGTGCTAGCCACATGCCTGACCTCACGTGTTCCAGATCTCAGCTGTTTATTGAGCATCCAGTTTGTGCCCATCATTCCTACCTCAGAGAACTCACCATGGACTTAGCCAAGATGTAAATACATAAAAAGTCAATTCACTTTAACAATGACTCATTCACATCTACTATGTCTGGAAAGACACTAATTTCTGCAATATAAAGATGAATAGGATGTGTATGTATCCTAGGAACTATATACAAGGGTTCTCCAGATATAATAATGAAAACACTAGACACAGTAAAATTATCAGTCAGTGAGGAAAGAATAAACTATGATATAAACATTCAGTAGAATGCTATAAATAAGTAAAAATTCACTCTGTTTGAATATATCAACATGGGTACATCACAAAGATGTAATGTTGACTGAAAAAAACTACATTGCTAAATTTTATATAAACACAGACCATACACATGGACAAATATTTGTAATAATAACAATAATGATTGATAGCTAACATTCACACAGAGCTTAATATGAACCTTCAAAAATGCAAATAAATTTTATCCTCACAATAACCATATGAGTTAGACTATTATTTCCATTTTTCAGACAAAGGAACTGAGAAGTTGTTAAGTAATTTGCTCAAAGTCACACGATTAAAAAGTGGCAGCACTGGCCCCAGCATCTATGATCTTCAATGCCATGCTATACTGCCTCATGAAAGCCTGAGACCTTTGATGGACAGGATATTCACCAACTTCATAATGACAGTTACCTCCAAGGAGGAGGAAGAAAAATGGCATAAATGGAAGGGCTTTTACTCTATGTCTAGCATGTTATTTTTTTTAAAGAAAAAAGAAAACAGACCTCTAGCATATGCAATACAATATTAAAATTTGCTTCCTCTCAGGTGTCTTTCATTAATTTTTTTCTAATTTTTCTATGTCTAAAATATGCAATGAATTGAAAAAAAAAATTGTAAAAAGAACAAGAAATAGGCCTTGTGTAAGCTAAGAGAGGTAACCATGAAAATAAAAACTATACATTGTATATTGGTGTAATGTTATTGGTATATCTAACATTTAGAGTGCTTGATTGTTTTCAAAATATTACCTCATACATACACAGAGCTGAGACATGAATAAGACAAGGGTTTAATAATTTTATGTATAAGCAAAATGAGGCTGCGAGGGGTTAAGCAACCTAGTGCAACTATTAGATGTTGAAAAGCCAGTTTTTTTGTGAGTTTTTTTTTTGCCTTACCAAATGATAATGATAACAGCACTCCTCTCATCAAGAAAGGTTCAGAAATACATCAGGCATGAGAAAGTGCCTATAGGAAAGAGATGCAATGGACAACATACTAACTCATCCATTCCTTCTTGTGCCAAAATAGATGCTTCTTTTTCTTTATCAGAAATTATGAATTAAAGCATAGGAAACAACTCCACAATCTTTTCTTTTCCATCTCTCTAACATGACTACAATCACCATAGGAGAATGAGAAGAGGGACAGATGAGGCAATAGTCTTCATGCTTTCTTCTAGACCTGAGCTGTTCAATATGGCAGCACTAGCCACGTGTGGCACCAAGCACTTGAAATGTGGAGAGCGTGTCTGAGGAATGGAGTTTTAAATTTTTTAATTTACTAATTTAAGTTTAAATGTAAACATTGAACTAGTGTAAAATATATTTTCAATTAAATGAAACTTCATTAATTTCAAGACATATTTCACTTCAACATTTGCTTCCTGTAAGATAGTATTGTTGGATTTTAGTATGCATGTTGGACTTGTACCTCCTTTCTAGTATTACACATAAATGCATCATCAAACAAGTAAGATTTAGGCATATCTAGTTGGTGTTAATGGATTGATTCAGTTTGAATAATTTTTTTCCTATGGTGGATTGTAATATTATAATGTGTTTATTTGAATATCATATGCAAATAGCATAAGTTTCAGTGATCCTTACAATACACAATTCATTAAATTCAATGTTAACATGAAACTTTAATGTGTCGACTCCTTCAATTTTATAAAAGTACCCCCCCAGTAATATACTTTATAAAATTTATTTTCCTCCAGCTCAGGGTGCAGTCTAGGATCATGCACTGTATTAAGTTATCATATCTCTTTAGTTTCCAGATTTAGTTTCCATTAATCTGGAGCAGTTGCCAGCTTTGTGTCTCTTTTACAATATTGACATTTTTGAAGATTAAAGCAATGAGGCATTTTTATAGTCTCTTTTTCTCACCGAATGCCTTTTTAAAATATTTTACCTTGTCTTTATTCAGATTTTGAAGAGTACTTTGCAAACGGCCTTTAGGATCAGTCAGGGCTAGAATCAAGACATAAATGGCCATACAAATAATGCTAGGGTGTATGGAAGGGGTTTTTGAAACTGAAAGGCCTCCAGTGGTAAAGACAAAGAAGATGGGAGGTTAGACTTGAGGGATAGGCCCTTTGGAAGTAGAGGACGATTGAGAAGCTGTTGCTACAGAAGAAAACGAACAAAGAAAGGAGCTGTCAACTCTGGTAAAGTTGCATATATGGATGGAAAAGGTCTGGGTGTCCTGAGCCAAGGCAGATTCATGAGAATTGAACTGAAAATAAAGGAGAATTGAGGAAGGAGTGAGAATTGAGAAAAGAAAGAATTGAGGACGTAAAGAAATTACACAACGCTTAATTAAAGCAGTTAATAATCTTAAGCTATATTACAACTTTCTTAAATTCCTGGTTATCATAGGTAGATAAGACAAAAATATGGCCTTATTATTAATTTTTTAATGTATTTTGAGAGGCTATGAGGAATTTTAGTGAAAGTTTGAAAGTAAGTACCAAAAATCAGGAGGCCTGTCATAGAAGAAGTCATCAAATGAGTGATTCAAAACAAACAATATTGTTTAAAATAAATCCAACTGCTCTCTTAAGAGAATGGATCTAGCTAAAGGGAAGGCCTTGCCCACTCTCCAGATCAGTATGGATTGGGGTGTGGCACATCCTTCTCTAGTGCTAAGAAAGAGACAGTCTCTCATCTCAATAAAAATTCAACATCTTAAATGGCACGTGTTGCAAAAGAACCTAGGAAGTTCATGGTGTTACCTTCTCCGGTCCATGGACCTCAGGAAGTCCTTGTTTCTTCAGTACACAACTTTCCCCCATACAGCCCTGTCTTTAGGCCTATGTAGCAGGCTGCACCCCTCGTGGAGAATGTACAATCAGTAAACAGATCCAGAAGCAACTGGAGAACCACTTTCAATAATAATGTATTCAACACCAGGGAGGCCAGCCCTACATCATCCAAGCACCTCTGACACTGATGCAGCCTTAGGGGAAATCACCAAGGAAAGCTTTCACAGCCCTCTGTATTTAAATACTAAAAGACCAAGATCGTATGCTAATAGCAGTACCCAGGAGGCTGCCATGTAAGGGTCCCAGCTAGTGAGGATCCAGGTAGGGAAAGACATGGGGAGATGTATGAGGCATATCTTGAGGAGGTGCCAAAAAATAACCTACCGCAGGATTCAGAAGCTAAACACAGAAGGTTCTGAAGGAAAACTCTGAGAAAAAAAAGTAAGTCACTCAGGGAATGGCTGATCAAAAAGCTCATAGAAAAACCTGGACCAGAAACAAACAAAAAAAATATACCTGCCAAGTAAACTTGGGGAGTCACTGGGGCAGACCATTTTGGGTAGAAAGCCTATATGTGGGTTGTCTTCAGCTTGCTGCCTACTATCCACTCTCCACTCCTAGAAAGTCTCATACTCACATGGAAACCAGAAATATTACACTCAGTGGTCAGGAACGTCATATGATTTCCTTATGGGAGGATTCCTTCCTCAATCCAAGGATTCAGCTGATGTTAGAAGCTCATATTCCATGATTTTGGGGGCAGCAGAGGCAGGTTTTGCCCTTTAAGGTCCTTGAATCCATAAAACTATTTTAGATGAGAGAGACACAATCCTGACCTCTTCTCTAGTCTGCCATTCTCTCTTTAACCACCCATGTTTCAGAGACTGACTAGAGATGAGACTGACTCTAGAGATGAGACTGCCAAGCTCCTTGAGGAAAATACCAAAGCAAGTCATGGAGACAGAGACCCAGTCTTCACACTTCCCCTGCTACCCCTCCTGTGGGATAGGAAGGCTAGATGACCTTGACATGATATTGGTCATTTGTTCATAAAATAATATCAAACCGAACAAGATTGCAAACAAATTTTTCAGCTGCTCACACCCAGCATAATGGACAAAACCTGGCAGAATTCTCAATCCATAGGAGCAGCCCAAAGCTGACAACAAGATGAGCACTGGTTGGAAATGATCTGAGAGATGAGAGTGGGAGTTTTGATCCAAGAGATTCCAGCCATAGACTAGCAATGCCCCAGAGGATAAGAATGTGAGAGAAGATAACTTTTAGGGAAAGAGTGAAAGCCAAGGACCCCTTTATCTCTTCAACTGCAATCAAGCAACATCTGGAGAGTCAGTTATCTGGGAAAGCCTCAAAAGCTAAATGAATATCTGAGTGAACTAGTTCTAGTGACCAGAGGATGCTTCATTCCACAAAGAGATTAGTTGAAGATCCCAGAGAGCAATACTTTATAGATGATTTATCAGAGAGTTAGTGTGTCAGTTCAGAGTAGAGCAGCAGCACCTGCCTCAGTGGCACTTGGTAGTGTCCCCTTGAAGTGACCCTGACCTTAGATAATTTGGCTTCTAAGTTCTCAGAGTTGTATTCCAGTGTAAATATGGCAGCTTCCTAGATGTTTTAGGGTCACATGGAGAACAGAAGCATCCTGGGAAGCATGAGCCCTGGATCTTTAAGCCTCAGGTGCCAGGGAAGAGCTAGGATAAGTACTTAGCCACAATGGAAGAAAAAGAATCCCAGAACACTCAAAGCAGAAGATTGAGCAGGGGATGCAGGGTTGGAAGCCACTCACGCCAGAGGGAACAGTCATTATGCCCAGGGGAGGGAATTAACAAAGACCCTTATCAGAAGATACCCCAGCACTTGCTGCAGAAGGAACAGGCATCTCTAAATAGTAAACTCAGAAAAAGCATGAGGTCCATGTTTCAGTGGCTTTACCTTAGGAAAAAAAAAGAACAAGAAAGTGTCTTGTGAAAAACTCATGTCATTGTCAGTCTCTGCGCAGAGTTCTGGCCCAGGCATGCTTGACTCTAGAGACCAAACTGAACTGAGGGATGGACTTCATATAAGGGAAGAAAGTGAGCACAAGGAAAAACTCTATGCTCAGGTAAGAACTCACAGAGGGGCCTTCCTGTGATTACAGCCTTCTGCCTATCCTGAGCAGGGGAAAGTGATCGATACCACAGTCTGGCAGCCATCAAGGAGGTTCTGATACCATAGTTGCCATAGCAGAGACAAGTGGGCAAAGACCAGGACAGATATCCCAGAAAAGTAATAAAATCCAAGGATCACCAACTTTGCCTGAGCCATCTCTTTCCATGCCCTCCAGGGAGCCTATATTTCCAGCCAAGCTCTGCCAGCCAGATACAAGAATGCTGAGAATCTCAGGCTGCCCTCACAACTACCCTGGGGTCTATCTTTGGGGATGAGTCTCTTCTCCTCAGCCAGAAATATCTTATTCATTCACTCCTAAGAGGGAAATTTCCAAAATAAATTTCAGTTCAGCTACAGAAAATACATGAGTTCACAGACTAGCACCTCCCTTGTTTCTCATAACCAAGGATGTTCATTCTTTCCAAATAGATTGGTTTCTCCTGTAGGTGAGTGGTGTCTTCTGTCTGTGCTGTGTTTGGGGTCTAGCTTCGGGATATCTAAATGCTTGTGCTTTGGGAAAGCAAGGGATCAGCTTTAGTTTCTGTTTAGAAGCCAAAGCAAAGCAAAGCCTGCTTTGGCTTCCAAAAGGTTACCGAGGTCATGGAGATAGGTTAATGGCAGCAACGTACATACATCCTCCATTCTTGCTTATTTTATTGACACCTGATCATACATCACATGTTTTAACTACTTTATTTTTTTAATAATACTGTCATCTCTTCCCAAAAGAATTATTTTTAAAGTCTATGATAAAAGCATGTGCATGTAGGGGCTTATTGAAGGGAGAAAATTAAATAAAGACCCAGTCACAAGACCTAGCTAAACCAGAATTTCTCTTACTCCTCATACAGCTATAGGAGGAAGGTGGAGTTACACAGATAGAATAGGGCCAACAATTCTTCACTAAGACTCTAGAAAGGGCAGGAGACCAAGTAGCTTTACACATCACACGTGTGGAAACTGAGAGTTTGGGGATGATTAGGCTTAAGTTCATGACTATGGGGAGAACTCGATGGCCTTACATCTTGTGGTAAGAAATAGCTGACTCTTTCCAGAGTCCCTTCATTCTTGATGAAGTTGGGAGGTGGACCTGCTCCCCACCTCTTAGTTTTGCCTTAAGGAAAATGTGCTGCAGCCAACCACTCACCTGTCTCCCTCCCTTATATATGCCCTAGAGAAGTGGAGAACACAAAAGCTGCAGTTCTGTGTGTGTGTAACCGGGACACTCTCAAGTAAGCTTCTGTGGGCCTGTTTGCCTCCCAGACCCAAATTAAAGTGGTTCATGCTCGATGACCCTGGTCACAGGTTTACTTCCCTTCTCCTTCCATCTCCACACCAGCAATGATACAGATTCTGCATGAGAGGAACATATGTATGAATATGTGTGTGATAACCTGGGCTAGCCAATTGCTGGCCATTAGGAACCCAGGGTGGGAGTGGCGATGAGCAATGTCCCTTTTCTGTTCTTTCTTGCCCAGATCACAGAAGTCCTAATAAAAAGAGCAGGAGAAAGATCCTGGCAGACAGGAGGGAAAGGAGAACTCACTCTTTATAGGCTTGGGTGAAAAACAAACAAACAAACAAACAAACAAAAACCATATATCCTCAAATAGGATGTAGATAATTAATTATTTTGCTACTAGATTAAAACTGGATTCAAAACTAGAATGATGTTCATTGATTCGTGGCCAAGGCCCACTCTCTCATCCCATGACAGTGCAGCCCTGAAAGGAATTAGGGACAGGAACATTCTCCTGAAAACAGTGATTTTTATATTTATACTAGTGGCTGGTGGCCAGTAGACACAGAGAACACAGAACAGGGCAGGCATTGGTTGGGAGTGTGTATGTGTTGGGAATATGGAGGATATTGCTGTGATGGACACTGAACCAGTGAGGACAGAGCCTAGGAACAGGGCAGATGCTGCTTAGAGATGTCTCATGTTAATCCGTCTGGGAGAAAACTGTAAAAGACAATGATTTCTCCCCACTGGGTGGGTACCTTGAAGTGGAAAACCTTTCCACAGAGTTTCCTCCTGGAGCCTGGCTCAATGACATCATTGCAGAGCACAAGGTTCTCTCAACCATGATAAGTGAGAATGTTTATTGTGAAGACACACAGTACCTGGGGAAAGATAGGGCATAGGGCAAGAAGAGGCTGGATATGGACTAATTGGAAAATAGGCAAAACAGTAAAAAGAGGAAAGAATGGCCCAGATTGTAGGAAAGAATAGAAATGTTATCATTCACCGTTCTTGCCCCTCAGACATATACAAACCCTGATTCAGGTCTTGTCTTCTTGTGTCTTATCAAGTCAATTGTATTAATTTGCTCTCATGCTGCTATAAAGAACTCCTTGAGACTCAGTCGTTTATAAGAAAAGAGGTTTAATTGACTCATATGGCTGGGGAGGACTCAGGAAACTTACAATCATGGTGGAAGAGGAAGCAAACACATCCTTCTTCACATGATGGAAAGGATAAAGGCCAAGTGAAGTGGGAAGAAAGCCCATTATAAAGCCATCAGATCTCATGAGAACTCACTCACTATCACAAGAACAGCATGAGGGTAGCTGCCCTCATGATTAAATTAACTCCAGTCAGGTCCCTTTCACAACAAGTGGGGATTATGGGAACTACAGTTCAAGATGAGATTTGGGTGGGGACACAGCCAAACCATATCATTCTGCCCCTAGCCCCTCTCAAATCTCATGTCTTCACAAGTCAAAACACAATCATGCCCTTGCAACAGTCCTCCAGAGTCTTAGCTCATTAACTCAAAAGTCCAACTCCAAAGTCTCATCTGAGACAAGGAAATTCTCTTCCACCTACAAACCTATAAAATCAAAAGCAAGTTAGTTACTTCCTAGATACAATGGGGGTACAGGCATTAGGTAAATACACCTGTTCCAAATGGGAGAAATTGGTCAAAGCAAAGGGGTACAAGCCCCATGCAAGTCCAAAATCGAATAGGGCAGTCACTCAACCTTAAAGTTCCAAAATTATCTCCTTTGACTCCATGTTTCACATCCAGGGCACACTGATGGAAGTGGTGGGCTCCCAAGGCCTTGGGCAGCTCCATCCCCATGGCCTTGCAGAGTATAGTCGCCTTCACAGCTGTTTTCACGGGCTGGCATTGAGTGTCTGCAACTTTTCCAGTTGCACAGTGGAAGCTATCAGTGAATCTACCATTCTGGGGTTAGGAGGACAGTGGTCCTCTTCTCACAGCTCCACCAGGCAGTGCCCCAGTGGGAACTCTGTGTGGGGGCTCTGACCCCACATTTTCCTTTGCACTGCCTTAGCAGAGGTTCTCCATGAGGGTTCCACCCCTGCCCCAAACTTCTGCCTGGACATCCACACATTTCCGTACATCCTCTGAAATCTAGGTGGAGGTTCCCATACCTCAAATCCTGACTTCTGTGTACTCACAGGCTCAAAACCATGTGGAAGCCACCAAAGCTTGGGGCTTGCATCCTCTGAAACAAAGGTCTGAGCTACACTGACCCCTTTTAGCCATGGCTGGAGCTGAAGCAGCTGGGATGCAGGGCACCATGTCTCAAGGCTGCATAGAGCAGGGGGGTCCCTGGGCCCAGCCCAAGAAAGCAGTCAACTTGAATTTCTCCTCAGAAAATGGGTTTTTCTTTTCTACTGAATTGTAAGGCTGCAAATTTTTCAAACTGCTACGATCTGCTTCTTTTTCAAACATAAGTTCCAATTCCAAACCATATCTTTGTGAATACAGAAAACTGAATGCTTTTAACAGCATCCAAGTCATATCTTGAATGCTTTGCTCCTTAGAAATTTCTTCTGCCAGATCCTTGCCCTAAATTTTCTCTCTCAAGTTCAAAGTTCCACAGATCTTTAGGACAGAGGCAAAATGCTACCAGTCTCTTTGCCAACTCATGGCAAGAATCACCTTTATTCCTGTTTCCAGCAAGTTCCTCATCTCCATCTGAGACCACCTCTGTCTGGAAAACATTGTCCATATCACTATCAGCATTTTGGCCAAAGCTGCTCAAGTCTCTGGGAAGTTTCAAACTTTCCAACATCTTCCTGTCTTCTCCTGAGCCCTCCATACTGTTCCAACCTCTGCTGTTACCCAGTTCCAAAGTCACTTCCATATTTTTTGGTATCTTAATGAAGCCCTCCACTAGTCTCAGTACCAATTTACTGATTAGTCTGTTCTCACACTGCTGTAAAGAGTTTCCTGAGACTAGGTAATTTATAAAGGAAAGGGGTTTAATTGACTCACAGTTCTGCATGGCTGGGGAGGATTCAGGAAACTTACAATCATGATGGAAGGGGAAGCAACACGTCCCTCTTCACATGATGGCAGGAAGGAGAAGAGCTGAGCAAAAGGGGAAAATGCCTCTTATAAAACCATCAGATCTTGTGAGAACTCACTCCCTATCATTAGAACAGCATGAGGGTAACCACCCCATGATTAAATTACCTCCCACAGGGTCCCTCCCAGGACACATGTGATTATAGGAGCTATAATTCAAGATAAGATATGGGTAGGGACACAGCCAAATCATATCATGACAACAGAGCACACTGGTGCCATCATGGCAGAAGTGTTTATGGGCTTTTCTTCGAGCATAAAAACAACATCTGCATGGCTGTCTTTAGGCATGGTGGGAGGTAACTGAGTCATTGGGGCGGTTACCTTTATGCTGTTCCCATGATAATGAGTGAGTTCTCACAAGATCTGATGGTTTTATAGGGGGCTTCCCCCTCCCCCACTTTGCTCTGCACTTCTCCTTACTGCTGCCATGTGAAGGAGGATGCGTTTTCTTCCCCTTCTGCCATGATCGTAAGTTTCCTGAGGCCTTCTGAGCTTTGCAAAACCATGAATCAATTAAATTTATTTTCTTTATAAATTACCCACTCTTGGGTATGTCTTTATTAGCAGCATGAGTACGGACTAATACACCTGGACTAATACACCTGGGCTCTGTCTTGGTCCCCCCCCCCAACACTCTATCACAGTATGCCTTTCAATGTTTTAGCCAAGTTGGTGTGACCACCAAGATATAAAACCCAGAATAGCCTACCTTTAAGAGTCAGTCAGCTGTTGTGCAAGTAGAACACTTGGAGTAAAATCTTCAACCACCCTAGGGTAGCTTTCCTGAGCCTTGAGGACCAGCTCACAATGAGTCCTAGGCTTCTGTTGTCTCTGGCTGCCTTTCTATAACTAATAAATCTACTCCATTAACTTGTTGTGTATGGTGGTGTTCTGCCTCATTGGCCTCAGATAAGTTAGTAACCAGTTCACAGTGAACCTGTTTCGCAGTTGTAGTGAGAGTAGATACCAAAGCCACTTGTGAGCCACCACTGGTCTCTCCAAAGTGGAGGAGAGAGGAAGCAGTATAGTTCATCCTGGCTCCATTCCAGTCTCTGGACCCTACTCTATATCTCATATCACGCACCTCTAGAAGCAAACTTTTATTCCTAAAGAGAGCAATCAAAGCCTATAGCCATGAAATGTTTGTTTCTGCTCTTAATAACATATTTAATAATATTGCACATTCATCATTTTATTTGATTCTTCCAACTTGAAGTTCAGAGAAGCTGAGTTATCAAAGAGATGGAAAATCCAGGACTACGGAATTCAGAACACAAGACTCTCAAGTCAGTGTTCTTTATCATAAATCCATAGACAAAGGAAATCTCAACAAGAGACGTGATGGCTTAAGAAACCTGAGTGACTGGCCTTGGACTACACAGTAATCACTCCTGGCTTTCAGATATTCTGCGATCTTGAGAAATATGTGGGATGAGGCAATTAGACAGGATGTAAACACACAGGGAGGCTAGAAAGCAACTTATCCAAGATGAGATGCAGTCACAATTCAGGTGGGATCCCACACCCTCACTCTGCCTCTAGCACTGTTTCCCCTTCCCTGACTCATGACTATATGAGAAAGCAGGGGAGCCCAAAAAGCAGGAGAGCAAATTATCTTGAGTCTAGATAATTGCCAAATGTCTTGTATACACACCAATGTCGCACAACTTCAGCGGGTGTCATTCATTCATATTTAGAGATAATGCCCCAGGGATTAATTGGCCTAAAATAGAACAAAAATGAGGCTCCCTGGAGTCAAACAACTTCAAGTCCTAAACTCCAAGCCTAATATCAGGACAATTAAGATGTATGAATGGGCTGGTACCTTGGAGATGGAGTTGATATAAGGTCCTCAAAGTCCAACTGCCAGGACAAGTCTACTGCAACTCCTAGAGGATATCTCAATGTTGGGAGTTTCCATTAAGAATTGAAATAGATTTTTCAGGCTCAGGAAAAAGGCCCAGGAGGCCTTACCTCTATTGGCAATCCAATATGATAATTAAAAGGCCTATTTGGTCATTAAAAATTTAAATTAATTATAATAAAATAAAACAAAAATTCATATCCTCAAACTACCCACATTTTAATTGTGCAATAGCCACATGTGCCTAGCGATGGCCTTGGACGGTGCAAATACAGATGTTCATCCTCACAGAAAATACTACAGGACAAAGAACTCCTATTAGTCCTTGAATCCAGAATCTACATTAGCCTCTTATTTTCCTGTGATTATTGGATATTTGCGGGTATCATTAGAGAGGTCAAGCAGATGTCTGCCAGTGGGAGAGACCTGAAATGGAAAGAATTGAGTGGTCAATGTCTGAGAATTTGGAACAGAAGAGGAGGGCCCGCTGCAAATGAGCTCTAGCAACAGTGTTTGTGAGGAAGTGGTGACAAATTCCATTAGTGACAGGGTCCCCTGTGGAAGCAACTTCTCTAGCAGGTCTTCTGTCTTGTGTTGTCACTAGAGAATAAGTCCAATTGGGTGAATAGAATCTTTTATGTAATGAGCACAAAAATGAGTTCATTTGAGGGCAATATTGTGTAGATTGTCAAAATGTTTTTCTTATTCACATAGGGTATATTGAGAACACTGATCACCTGTTCTCTGTGTCAAGAAGAAGAGAATTTAGCCACATGAACTGTATATGCAGTCCATAAATTAAAAGCACTTGACATTTTCTATAACACATCTCAATGATATGAATCATCCACTGTCCAGTAAATGGGTTATGCTGAACACTTACATTCATTAGCTAAACTGTCATAAAGACAGAGTGTTGGAATTGCTACTTCTATTCCTAAATTCTGAGCGTTGGACACTTGGGAAACAGGCAGACTTTGCTCACATAGCTCATAACAGATCTCTTCATGGGAGCTGCCATCAGCATTCTTTCTTCTCTCTTTCTGTGCTTCTCAGTGAGTGCTGTGGAGCTAGAGAAAGCTGTCAGATCCCCTGCAAGATTAAATGAACAGCTCAAAAGAACAGAAAGGCAAAAGAAAATCTGCTCTTGCAGAGGCACACATGCTTTGGCTTGCAGCTGTCAGGAAAAGAGGAACCTCCAATGCCATAGGTAAAAATGGGTACCTTCTTCAGCCATTTAATAAGATTTTCTTAGAAAAGTACAATTTTCTCAAGTCACTCAAGCCACTTTCCGTTCATTCCCCTGGGTATGGTGTCTATTCGATCTTAAATTTCTCCAAGATCCATAGCTTGAAACCCTTCATCTCTCACCTGTTTTGCCATATCTCTTTCGTGATTTTCTTCATTGACTCTGTCATAAATCCTGTGAAGTCATGCGCTACATCTGGATACAGTTTTCTCCAGCAGGAATTTATTGTTTCAGGCTTGATGGCTTTCATGGTTTTTCTATAACAATGATGGCATCTTCAATCATGTAATCCTTCCAGAGTTTCATGATTTTTTTTTTTTCTATCAGGGCTCTTTTCCACAGCATTGACAATTCCTTATATAGATACCCTGTGTAATGAGGCTTAAAAATCCGTGACCCCTGGTCTAGAGGCTATATTTGAGATATTGTCTTTGGGGGTAAATAGAGCACTTCAGCACCTTTAGTCTTGAACTCGTGGTGTTCTGGATGGCAAGGGGCATCGTTCAATATCAGAAGAACTTTAAAAAATAGACCCTTTCTGGCAAGGTGCTTCCTGACATTAGGGACAAAGCATCAACACAACCAGTCCAGAAAAAGTATTCTCATTGTTCAGCCTTCTTGTTGTACAATCAAAACTGGCATCTGATGTTCACCTTTCCCTTCAAAACTCAGGAGTTAGCCACTTTGTAAATAGGGCACTTCTGATAATAAAGCCAACTGTATTTACACCAAAGAGTATAATTAGCCTAACCCTTCCTGCCTTAAATCCTGATGCTTGATTTTTTTCTTAATAAGGAATGTATTTTGTGGCACTTTTTTTTTTCAAAATAGAACACTCCTGTCTGTGTTAAAAACCTGTTCGGGTAGATATCCTTTCTCCTTAATGATTTTCCTAATGGTGTCTAAAAATTTGTCTGTAGCCTCTCGGTTGGCAGAAGCTTCTTTTCTTGTTATCTTGACATTGCTTAAGACAAACCTCTTTCTAAAATTATCAAACTATCCTTTGCTGGCATTAAATTCTCTAGCTTTAGATTCTTCTCCTTCCTTTTGCTTTAAGTTGTCATATAATGACTTTGCTTTTTTCACAAATTAGAGTCTATATATATGCCTTTCTTATAGGATTCCTGTACCCACATAAAAGCTGCATTTTCGCTATGAGATAAAATGATATTTCACAAAAGGTACAAAGTTTTCCTGTATGGTGGTATGGATGCAATGGCAACTTCATGAATTTCCTTTTCTGTTTTTACAGTGGCCGATATGCTGGTTGCATTTATCTTGAAATAGTGAGCAATCACAGCTACAGATCTCAATCTGTGGTGCATATCAAGTAATTCAACTTTTTTCTTGTAATGTCATGACTTTTCTCTGCTACTTAGGAGCACTTTCCGCAACACTAGTGGCACTCCATATGGGTGCTATAGTGTTATTTAAGGTTTACAGTATTACACTAAATACAGTGAAAAATATGTGAGAACCACAAGAATCACTTTTTATTGCAATAAGCAATTTACTGGAGAGACAAACTTCTCATGCGGAGATCATTAGCATTACAGGGTATTTTAAGTAGATATTGTAACACTTGAGTTCTCCACAATAGCATCAGGAGATGGCTACAAAATTATTACAGTAGTACAGTATGTACTACAGTTAATTTTATGCAGTTATAATTCAGTACTGCCTCTTTATCTTTGTTTACATTTCTCTTGACTAAATGGCACCATGTAAAGTCTTTGTGAGGGTAACTCTTGATAAAATGCAACTTTTTAAAATAGATTTGTATGTATTTTATGATAGTAAAAGATAAAATAGAAAAATGCCTACATATATTTTATGTACTCATGATATACCTACCTTCTTAATTTTTTGATATTTCTAGGCTACACTATTCATTTGTAAGTTTTTTCAAATTGTTGCAAATCTCCAAAAAATGTTCCAATATATTTACTGAAAAAAAATCCACATATAAGTGGACTTGCATAATTCAAATCCATGTTATTGAAGGGTCAACTATGTGTATTTATATATATACACACACATATGAAAAGAGAGAGAGAGAGAGTACTTGCTGATTTCCATAGTGTAAATGTTCTCTCATTTTATGTTTTTAAGCTGTGACTTCACTGTGAGTAGAATTGAGAAGAGATGGCACAATCAGCTCTTTTTAGCCAGTGTGAGCTGGTTCTAGTGCATTGCTGAAGACTTGCATCTTTCTCTCATATCCTACATCCCATTCAGGAGTAAATTCAATTGGCTCTATCTTCAAACTATATCCAGAATCCTGCCACTTCTCAGCCCCTCTGCTACTACCATTCATGTTTAAGTCACTATCTTCTCTCATCAGAGTTTTAGAATAGCATCCTAACTGATCTTTGACCCTACAGTCTATTCTGAGGCAAAGGGATCATTTTAAAACATAAATCATGTCACTCCTCCTCTCAGAACCTTCCATTAGCTTCTATCTCATCAGCATATGTGAAAACCATCAAATAGTAGTCTATTTCTACTAGATTTTTCTTATCATTTTTTGACATAGCAATTTACTAATTTACCACCTGTTATCTGCTTTCACTTTCAGGAATGTAAGCTTCATGAGGCCACAGATTTTTGTCCTTTGTGTCTGAATCCCCAGGTCCCAGAAAACTAAATAGACATAGAGCAAGCATTTAACAAATAACTATTAAATGAATGAATATATTAATAGGTGAATCCTACTTCTTGACTGCTTTGACCTGGGTCCTCATTTGCATCCTCCTGATTCCTGAATCTTACCACTCCCAACCATAGTGTGTCCTGCCTCCATCCTAATCTGGATCACTGTCCTTCACTGCTTCAGACCTCATGCTTCTCACCCCTATTTATCACCTACTTCCCGTTCTGCCAGTTTTGAGCTACTTCATTGCCAGCCACAAGTTGGCATAACACATGGAATAGTCCTTTTAGGCTGCCTCCCAGCTTCTTCATATTTTTAGAAACATGCCCAAAATGAATGCTCATATAACCCATTTGCTCACATATATCTGACACTACTAGCATCAATAAAAATGAATAATTTAGATGAATGATTACACTTCTCATATATTAAGCAATGTAAAATCTAAGTAAAAGCTAAGTATCTATCATCACCTGGTACAAGAACATAAAGGGCAATTAGTGGGCGAGTAAATTATCAGAGTGATGATAACTGATATTTATTGAGCTCTTACTGTATATTGGACACATCGACTGTGTTATCTCTTTTTGCATCTTTCCATTTCCACTTTGTCAACTTAGAGCAAGAATATAGCCTTCTAATCAGAATCTTCATTTTCACCTTGTTCTTTCAATATTATTTTTCATGCTATAGTCACTCTGAATTTTAAAAAAAATTTAAAGACACGCTAGAGCCCTCTCATCATACTCAACACAATACAAACTTTTTATCAGTATCCATTGATAATATTCAGCATTACTAGGTGCTTAATGTTTTCAAAGCTTGTTTGAATATTTCATATAATTCTGTTTAGTGCCTTCAACAATCCTATGAGGTAGGAAAAGCAGACACAAAGAGGTTAAATGATTTGCTCAGTGTCATGAATTTAATAAACGGCAGAGCTGAGATTTGAATCCAGTCACAACGACTCTGCCATTCTGTCCCCTGAATGAGTGAGCTGGCCAAAGATACCACCTCAATTCTGTCTCCTACTGTGCCCTCCACCTCCTGAGCTAGAGTTCACTACAGTGCAGACATACACAGTCTTTCTGCTCCTGGAACGCACACAACTTAATGTTCTTCCTCAGCAAGGCTTTCCTGAACCACCCAGTTACATTCACTCTCTCATAGCATTCAATTCTTTTCCTTCACAAGGTTAGTCACAATTTACAGATTTACTGGTTTGCTTACGTAGTCATTCTCTTTCTCCACCACCATCATACCATGTTTCTTCAAAACAGCCTATACCCAGAACCTTCTGGTTCTTAATAAACATGTGTTGAATCCATTTGTGAATTTAGCATCATTTAATATTCATTACAAACCCTGAGGGAGGACTTCTTTTAATTGACAGAGATAGTAAATAACTTGCCCAAGGTCAAAGAGCTTGTAAGTGGGGAGGCCTGGATTGCAACCCCAACCTTTCTGGTTCCAGAACACCGGCAAGCTGCGCTCTTCCCAAGGTGCTCTGGATTTGAGGACCCTAAACAGGGAGATGACTAAAGCAGCTGGCAGATGGGCTTCATAATCTCCTCTATAATTATCTGCAAATTTGTAAACCTTGAAGTGAAAAATAAATCCTCCCTACTCAAGCTTCTTTTTGGAGTAAAGACTGAATGACCGAATGGAGCCTCATCTTGGGGGCCGCACTGAGCAAATCACAGTGCAAGGAGGCAGCTAATTGCTCAACCTGATTGCAACTGCTAATCACAGTCATAGGGAAAAAAGTGTCGGGAATTAATTAGGCAAGGACCTTCTGAACAGCAGCAGGAAGCCTCCAAGTGACCTTTATTTACAGTCAGTTAAACAGAAGTGTGACTAAAAATGCCAGGGAGCAAATCAGATTATTAATATTGATTGCTTAAAGAAAATGAATAATTTAGAAGCCGAGTCAGAATAAATATCCAGTGACAGAGATGAAAGAGCACAGCATCCCACATTTCTAACATTCATCTGTCATGCAGCAGTGTCCCCTGCTTGGAAATTGAGAATTTTCACCCTCACAAAGCACAATTAGTTTCATGACCCAGCATGATTGCCACCAGGAACTGTTCTCATTCAGCCAAGCATGGGGGAAATCCAGAGTGTTGAACTCCAGCTTTTGTCAACACTTTGCATGGTAAACTAATTACAAGTTCATGGAAGGTTTCTTTTCAATTTTTATTAATAAAACATCAAAAGGAAGTTGCATTGCATTTTCTGTACTAACTGAGCAAGGCTCAAGGGTTTCCATTTTTGATGTCAATGTATCTCTTGTGGTGCATATATTACAGAAGTTTTCAAAAAAGGGCAGAGGTCCCAGATTGTTTATAACTCAAGATTTTCAGAGGTTATCTCCAATTTTCAATCCAAGTTGCCTTTCAAATACTGGAGTCAATCTGACACCACACTTCACCAACTACACACCTCTATCCTAACCAGTGATAAGGCAGACATACAGCACTTATTTATAGCAAGATCTTGAATAGGTGCTTTTGAGTTATATGGTTTTCTTTAAGCAGTGATTTTTGACATTTTTGAGCCATGTTGAAAGTTTAAGTTATGCTTCAGGTTGTACTCTCCTCTACCTAGAAGTACTAATTAAATTTCTTAGTGGAGAGTTATTGCTATAATTATATTTTTGGGCAGTAGATATTAATAGTTTTGCTGAAGTGGGAACATTTCAGAACTACCACCGTGGTGGAAAATTCAGGCGTGTTTATTTTGGATAAGACTCAGAGAAATTAAGCTCTGTTACCATCAGATTAATGTAGCAAATTAACTAGCCGTGTTCAAGGCAGCCACAATATCTATATGACAGTAAACATAATTTGTAAACCAATCAATAAAGCAAGGCAAATCACTCATTTTCTCTCGGCATTAGTATTCATTTATGCCTATATTAATTTATGTCACTCATATTATTTATTGAGTATAAGTATTAGCATTATCTCATACACATATAAGAGAAATAGATACTGAGGTGAAACATTTTCCATTTCTACACAGTGAAGAGAACTGAATTGTCCCCCCTTTTAAACACAGTTGTTTAAAGTGCATTCCTTTAATACCGTACGTTGCAGTGGAATATCAAAATGTGTATCTGGATAAACTCCCCAGATGTTGTTCCATTTCTTTACAGTTGGGAAGAAACCAAATGTAAGCCTCAGCCATGGTTGAGATTCACTTCAAATGTGAATTTTTGACATGTATTGGTCTCATTCTATTGCCTATCAAACTTTAGTAAATACAGTCCAGCTAACTGGTCTGACCAACCCTAAGTAAGATCCATGACCGACACAGTTAAGTTCTTCTGGTCCAAAATGATAGGCACTAATGGTAGGAAGTCTGCACCAAGCATGACTGCAATCTTCCTATTTGGCTGATTATTGATTTAAACATTGAGGGAATATCTTTCAAACATGAATGAATTATCACTTCTCTGTTACAGACAAAAGTTCACAATAACATTAATCCTATTCTAAAATAAAAGAAAAAAGAAAAACACTGATTGATTATTTCCCAATAACAGGAATCACTGCTCATTTTGACCTATTTGAAGGAGCAGTCAAAGGTCATCTGGCTATGCAGCCATCTGGTTATATAGACTTTTCTTGATGAGAAATTAAATAAATATACCCCTCCTGGAAATAAAGGTCATGTAAAAATGAGACTCCTCAGTCCTCTATGGTCAAATACCAGTATGCCAACACTGCAGACTGATCTTTTTCTGATAGAAGAATTCTCCTTCACTTGGAATGTCGCAGGGAAATAGAAGCCAGTGAGAGTTTTGTGTTTGTCCCACAATTTGCGAAATGTATCCTCATTATTTATGGACTATGTCAGTGGTCCCCAAGCATTTTGGCATGAGAGAATGGTTTCGTAGAAGACATTTTTCCCACGGAAGGCAGAGGGAGGTGGGAGTGTGAGGTGGGGGCTGGGGGTTGGATACTTTAGAGATGAAACAGTTTCACCTCAGATCATCAAGCATTAGTTTAGATTCTCACAAGGAGCAGGCAACTCTTGCGTGCACAGCTCACGATAGGTTCGGTACTCCTATGAGAATCTCATGCCACTGCTGATCTGACAGGAGGCATTGCTCAGGCAGTAATGCTCACCCGCTGCTCACCTCCTGCTGTGCGGTCCAGTTCCTACCAGCTCACTGGGAGTGGGGACCCCTGGGCTATGTTATACTATTTCTAATATCTCTTCCTGGAGGTTAGCCTGTTGTTTTTCAAAATATGCAAAACTGATGCTCAAAGGAAATGCAACAACAAAGTACAGAGAGCTATAATTAAGTGCCAGCATAAAGCCTTGATCACATTTAGTGTTAAAGTAATACAGTTTTTATTGAGGTATACTAAATGATTCAGCTAGAGCTGGCAGGTGGGTTACAACAAGTCATTAGATTGTGAGAGGATTTTATGGGTTCTTGTTTACATCTAGATACTAGCACACTGACTGGCAACCATTCTTTCCCAAAGCAATTTTTATTTTCCAAAAACAACAACAACAACAACAATAATCCAGCAGAATTACGGTCCTGCATTTAGATCCCAGAAACCTACCTAAAAGGGGCTAGACCATGGCTAGAAAACTCAGCTCACTTTTTCTGATTCTTTTCCTATTTTGGGGAAACTAAATGAATCAGGTTCTTTAGAAAAGCAGTAACGTGAAAATGTGCGTCTTTTAATACATGACAGCTATTGTTAAATACACGACTGTATGGCATTCTTAGATGTCTTCCTTTTGCTTCTAGTGGGTGGTGATTTTCACATTAATTGTACGTCATTTGTAGTAGGGATGCCTGGCTTTACATGCAGATGTGCCCTATTTCTTCCCATTATGGGAATCAAGTAATATGATTGCCATAATTCCTGGTTTCAGATTATAAAAACCAGCATCTTTAGAATTTGTAAATGTGATGTTTTTATTTTATTCCTTTGTTTATACACAGATTAAAACATGATCCCTCATGGCTGCAGCTTATAATTGAATTGAGTGTTCTGAGGCTGCCACAGAGCAATGGAGCAATGCTTGAGTGACTTGGGAACACAGTCAACAGTCAACACCTGAGGAATAAATTTTCTCCTTGATCTTTCACCATGGTCTTGAATCTTTTGATAATGTTGAGAAGACACAATAAAAATGGTATTTTTTTAATGAGCAAAGACATGTAGCTGACACTACACTGCCTGCTGCAGAAAAGAAGGATTTTTCAATATTATTTGAAAAATTGAGGGTGGGGGGATCTTTTACATATAATTAATTTCATCTTAATTTGCTTAGCTCTCTGTTAAAGATCATCAGGTTGGAAATGCAATATGTTTCTTTGTCTTTTTTATCCTCTTGAAGTCTCAGCATAATTTAGAACCAGGGAAAAGTGATTCTTTAGCACTTTGCATGCAAGTCACAATTTCTTTATTGGGTTCCAAAAGATCCCTGGTCTCCAAGCTCCAGTGCTCAGCTGCCACTGCATATGGTGCTGCTGCAAACTGAAACTTGCAGAAATAATCATTCCCTATGTTTGTAAGAGGCCGTGTTTAAAGCAGTACTTGACACATCTCATTTCTTTAGGGAGTTTGCATTTGTATTGCAAAACAGCAGAGCCAATAAAAGTCTAAGATTTTTTTCTCTGTTCAGTATTGAATATTAGGAACAACCCTTACTATCATTGTTAATAATCAGAACTTTTCAGCCTGCAGCTTTGTATGTACTTTCGTTTCTAGAATGAAAACACAAATCTAAATTAACACAGTATAGTAAATATGAAATATGGACACTTTTCCATGTATGTGATTTTAAAATGTATTTTGTATTTACACTCAAAATTATACCACTTATTGAAAATCATTAGAGGCTTTATTGACTTTTTTCCTTCTGTGATCTTGCTATTGATTATTTCCTTAACCATCTTTTTAAATAAAAATTCAGCCGGGCGCGGTGGCTCACGCCTGTAATCCCAGCACTTTGGGAGGCCGAGGCGGGCGGATCACAAGGTCAGGAGATCGAGACCACAGTGAAACCCCGTCTCTACTAAAAATACAAAAAATTAGCCGGGCGCGGTGGTGGGCGCCTGTAGTCCCAGCTACTCAGGAGGCTGAGGCAGGAGAATGGCGTGAACCCGGGAGGCGGAGCTTGCAGTGAGCCGAGATCGCGCCACTGCACTCCAGCCTAGGC